>NC_056567.1:33770188-33774711 GCF_013358625.1 Macadamia integrifolia | reverse complement strand
TTTTGGCTAATGGAACTCTAGGGCGAGGGGAAGGGGTCGATTGAAATCAGGGAAAAGGGAAGTGGGGTTTCCGAGGTTTTGGTTGAAGGACTTTTTTGGGCATCTCTGTTGGTAAACAGAATGGACATTTTTTTCCCCCGCCAAAAGCAAAGAGAAAAGTATGGGAAGGGAAGGAGAGAGGTTGATGGATGGGATCCTTCGGATCTAATACCAAGTTGATGGAGGGCCAGTAAGAAAAGGGAAACAATCCTTGAGATGTCTCAGTGTTGCAGGGGGAGGGAGAAAAATCACACAAGACGAAGGGGGAAGAAGAGAATCACGCTCTTCGACCACACAGGGCACAACCACAAACTCAATTCATTCTTCTATTCTGTCCACAATTGTGGGTTACAAATATATTTGAAGGAAATAAACTCCTACAATTAGCAATGGTTTAGGAAACGAAAACCTAAGTTGAATAAGGAAACTAAACTAAGGAAAATATAAAATCCTACAAAAACCTACTAGCCAAAGACCCAAATTGGATCTGGTTCATCTCCATGTGGATACCCAGATAGGTTTTGATCGGTCCAGGCTGTGCACCTGCATCAGGGTTGTCTTCTTCCTTGGGCAACCTGCAATGGCAGAAAAACCAGCACCTTTGTATGGGGCGAACTCCTTCGTTAGATGGTTGCTGACTTTGCAAATTTGGGAAAAGGATCGAAACCCCAAGCGCTATCAAATGCTACCACTAGTAGTCAACGAAGATGAAAACAATGCTGCAAACCAAATCTGGCGGTAGGCAAGGATTAGATCTGAAACTTGATCTGGAACTTTTCGGTTCAGACTGTTTTTCGACCTCGAATTTAGCAACCTGAGCTTCCCTAAGGTAGGTAAGTAAACCCCCAACTTTCGGCTCAAATCGATGGAGTCCCAAAGAGTTCACTTGCAGGGTTTAGGGCTGCAAAAGATAGTAGAAGATAATAGAATAACAGAGGATGAACAGAGAATAAAAGAAGGAAAGAAGAATAGAGAAAAGGGAATAGTGAGGAGAATAGAAAAGATGGGAAGACTCCCGCAGGGGAGGAAGGGATCGCACAAGCCATGCCACATAGGCACAAAACCCAACTTCAATACTCCATTATCAAATCGATTCCCATCGTTGGGTTATACATATATTTTAGCAAGCCCCAAAAAAACGAAGACTCCTAATTACTTCAAGCCTTAAACTAACAATTATAGAAACTAAATAAAACTCAAATTGGAAATTTCCCTACGCGTCTAATAGCTACACCAAAATAAAAGATTGCATATCTTACCCAAATAAAATAAATCCTAAATATTTTACTGAGCAACTACCAAACTTGGACCCAATTCTTGGTCGGCGCTCGAACAAGTTCAGCCCGACCCAAAGAACTGCTCCTGCATCAGTTATGTATCCACCCTCCCTACAGTTATGGAGTTAGTTGAAAGGAAAAATTGATTCTTTTGGTTTGTTTCCAAAAAAGGGCAGGATTTTTTTTCTCCTCTCCATTCTCTCAAATTTGGTGAGAGGACTCTTTCTCAATCTGGTAAGAGATTTCTTCTCTCTTTCTTATATTTTTATCTTCTCTCCCTGTGACCTAGTGTTTCCCCTCTTCCCAAGCGATATTCTCTTCCTTTTTTCTCTCCTAAGTTTTCTCTTTTGCTATCGTTTCTGCTTTCAAATCTGATATATCTTTCTTCAATCGATTCTTTCTATTTCCTTTCTCTTTCCACATTATCGATCTGCTGTTAATGTCTTAAAAAATCCGACCATTGGAACAAGATCAGATCTGAAAACATCTTACCATCAGATTAGAATCTTCTTCCTCAAATGATCAATCTGCATTATACACGTGTACGTTGATCTTTAAGCCACTTGGTCTAGATTGCTTTAATTGTGTGTTTAGTTTGGTTATATTGTGGACATGCAGCTGAGTCTATGAACGCCAGTCATTTTCAGTGCATGCATGTGTTTCAAATTATAAATGTGTGTGAAATCCAGAGCAGAAACTTGTACAAAGAAAATAACAAAGTTACCTTGCAAATAAGCTCTCCCTGAAACCCTCCAGCAACTACCAATTTATCCTTTACTGCCAATGTACTAACTTGGGTCTGGGTAAATCCCTCTAGGAGACTCCCAGGATGTTTCTATACAAGAGAAATACAAACTCGGGTTCAGCTTCAGGAAAACGCCATGATTCAAAACAACATAATTTCTACTATTTCACGTAGCTGACTGTAACAGTATAAAGAGATATGCCAAATAAGAATATGGTGGGAAACATGCACCTCACATGGTGCAACATGTCCGGAAAGATTGAGAATTTCAGTTTTGGTGCAAGTTAGTGAAGACCAGTGAATGACAGAGTAGTGTGACATGAGGTAGATGTCATGCTTTGATGTAGCCCAAACCAAATTCCTGAGCTGCAGAAAAAATATATGTGGGTTATTAAATGTTATACACACTTCCTAACCTGCAAACACTACAAGAATTGTGTATAACATCAAAAGAAATCGATATACAACCTGCAAGGGTAATGATCTTTCAAATAGCCCGTAAGAAATGACGATAAGTCCTCATGCGCAACTTTATGCGTCTAAACTATAAATATCCACGTAAATGACCAAATTTTTGAATAAATAATGATTTAAAAGTGATTCTAGCCTTAGATAGTTCAGGAAAACTTTCTAAATTTGTTATAAAACAACAATAGTAAATAATGTTGATTGTGCTGTTCAAGGAGGAAAAAGAGTGATTCTCACTACAAATAAACAATCAATTTCAGACTACAAATAAACCTTGCAGGAAGCATAAAGCCGCTTAAGATGGGAGGTATAATGTCAGAATGAACTTGAAATCAACTTACCTGGAAATGAAGGATTGTTGACTTCACAGATCTTGTATTGCACCAAAACTCGTAATACATGCCCCCTTTCTTTGTGTGTTTGCATTCCTGGTGTGCAAAAAAAGAGGAAACCAAAGGGATTGACAAAGTGAAAGTGAATATTATAAAGGGCATAATCAACGAATGTGTATTTTTGGGTTGGGTACTTGGGTTGGGTTGGGCGGGAAAGTAATGTCTACCTTTTCTGAAGCCTCTCCAGATTGAGGAATGTTTTCATAGTTCTTGTACTGCTCTAATCTGGTCTGTCTGTACTTCTCCCTGGTAATATTTAACCTCTCCCAAGGGATTCCTTGGATATCTTTTCCTCTCCTAGCTTGAGCAGATGAAGTATCTGTTATCTTGTTATTCTGCAGGGGGTACGAAAACAAATGGTCTTACATGGATATCTATTTTATTCATTGAAATGCTATGCAGAGGAAGATATTAAACAAAGTAAGGGGAAAAAAATAAAACAATTAAAGATACAGTAGAGGTTCAGTAGAAATAAAACAAACCAAGTGATCATATTCATCATCATCTGAGTCTGAGTCACCCACTCCTCTACCACGAAACTCTTGATCCATCTCATCATCAACATCTGCCATTTCATAATCATCTGCCATGTGGTCGATATCGTCCCCTTGGTGTTGGGACATGTTCTACTCAAGAAATGTATGCCTACACCAGTATCAACAAAGCACATTAGCCTCAACAAATTGAAAGATTGAAACAAAACAAAACAAAACAAAACCTTGAAGGGATGGATGAACTATTTGTGAAACCTTCAAATGAAAGCAGGAAGGTTGGGTTTAGTGAATTCCACGTTATTTTTGCAAAAGATAAGTTTTTTAATAGTTGGATCCGTGGAGGAAATTTGGAAATTTAAAGCATACAAAAAATATATATATAGAAGTGGACTACCAAAAAAAAAAAAAAAAAGGGCCCTCCGCGACACCCTGAAATATGGGGGGAAGTAATAAGGATGTACACGCTGGGAATTTGTTCTCTTGAACGATGAACTACATGTATAGAATAGGGGTGGGGAGTTGGAGTCAGGGTTTTGATAGATAGAGATATACCGAATGCATAACGATTACCAAATCTACATATGGAAAGGAAAACAAACACACACACACACAGATATATAAACTAAGTGAACTGAAACTGAAAATAGCAGACGAGGCGGAAAACATACATAAAACCTGAATTGGCGGCAAAACAGGTATTGACTCTTGAAAGTGTTTACTCGAACAAGGAAAAAAAAATAAGGGAAATAAAAAGCTTAAATCAGAAACCGTTTCTGACTCTGAGAATTAGGCAGTAATGTGAGAGATCAGACATGTGAAACCATGAATCACAAATTAAACAAAAAAAGGAGGATAACTGAAATTACTCTTAGGCCATCGATGCGGAGGATAGCATATAGAGATCTTCGATGGTTCTGACCTTCGAGATTCCTTCTCTGCTTAACTCTCCTTTATTGGCTCCTGTGGGATCGAAACTTTGATCGAGCTTATCCAGGTCCTGCCAAATTCGAATATCGATCAGGATTCCGGACCTAACCTGCGTGCCGTAATTCGTTCGTTCAGGAAGAGAGAGAGAGATCTGTCAAGACTTGGAGTGGGGGGGGGGGGG
>NC_056567.1:33718672-33770168 GCF_013358625.1 Macadamia integrifolia | reverse complement strand
GGGGGGAGCGCAGGGCCAGTCTCTGCCAAACCAAACACCGAGAGTGAGAAGAAGATTAGGGCGCGTCGTCTGTCCCGAGTCTCCTGACTCCGGATTGAAGGAGGCACTGGTTATCCCTTCTCTCTCTCTCTCCCGTCCCCACCCTACTTCTCTTTCAACTTTTCGTCGCCGGTCGAGTTGTCCCCCGACCAAAACAGATGAAAACGAAAATGATAAAAGTCGGATCAAGTGAAAAATCAAATACAAAATAATGAAAGCTCTCTGTCTTACTTGGAAACTTGCAATCATAGGGAATGGAAAAGAATGTTAAATTATTTTTGAAAAGAAAAGAAGAGAAAATTTATCTATATTTACTCATATTCTTTGTAAAAATCAAAATTTATTTCTTTTCTTGATAACTCAAAATCTTGAAATTACCCTTATTATTGGCTATTGCCTTCTGCATCACCCAGTCATGCAGCATGTGTGTGTTGTTACATTGAACACATTTGGTCTATACTACCATTACTTTGGATGGGAAAAGTTCAGTTTCGGTTCTGTCATTGCAGTCCTAAGGCCAACCATAGCTGTGGAATATAAATTTGTTGGTATTAAAATTCTCTTTTTCAAAAATTCAAAAATTCAAAAAATGCATCTCTTTGAGTTTTTTTTATTTAATTGTTGCTTCAATGGTGTGAAATCTTATTTCCACATAAATAAGGTGGAGGGTGGAGAGTAGTTTATATGTTAGAATTATATGTCTAGGACCATGAAGGATATACTTTACAATACTTCACTCACTATGTCTAAGGTTTGAGGTTTATTTTTACGAACGCATTGTGGCAAGGAAGGTTTCACTTCATATTTGTGGATTTATTTTTATCAAAAATAAAATAAAATAAAATAAAATAAATCATTCATAGGTAAGGAATGAATATACAACATTATAAGAGTTTAAGGTTATTGAGGGATCTTGTCTCAACGAGATCTCAAAAAGCTACGTGTCTCATAAATATAATCACATCATTTGTTGTTTTAAGACAAAACCTAAGATAACCCAAGGGGGTGGGCATAGTTGATGTGAGCAACGAACTTGGTACAAGCCTTAAACTTTGATAATTAATAATCAATTGTTTAATGTTTTGAAGTTGGTTACGCCATTTTATGAAATAATGATTACAAAAGTTTCAACTTTAAAACATTATAAATAAAACTTAAAAAATTCCTTTTTTTTGGTAATAATTATTGACATGATTGTGCAACTAACCTTAAAACATTACAAATCTGCTTATTGATTTGAAGTCCTTTAGCCTTAAGAATAAAATAAATGTTCATTTGAAACATATGATTACCATATTTAATAAGAGTTTAAGATTTTTTTTATAGAAAATAAAAGTTCAAATTAAAAGTAAAGACGATTCAGAGTGTTGATGTTCGGTTTACAAAGAGTAGTAGTAATAAGCTTAAGCGTCACACTATGTACCATCTTGCCCAAAAAAACAACTGGTTCGTTCGTATGCCTGAGCTGAAAAGTGATTACAAAAATTATTTAAAAAATTTTTTTTTTCACTTGTCTTTACTTGCAATCAGACGGAGGCAAAAGGCTTGGAGTGGCTAGATTGGCAACATATATTTGTGATTTGCATGTTTATAGTTGTCACATGGTATATTGAATGGTGCTGGAATTTTGTAGACAAATGAACCCCAAAGTCAAGCTTCAACTCAAATAGAGTTTTCCAAGTGACATGTCAAAACATTAAAAAATTAACATAACTCTAATAGTAGTTGAAGTATTAGTCACTAGACAAGAGCATACATGCTTGATAATACATTGGAAAGTATTTGGTTACATTTTTAGTAACCTACTAGTATCTTTGGTTGTCTTAATAGCCAAAATCTTAGGATGTTCTACCTTCGAGACAAGGGATCAAGTATTGTTCCCGAAGACCCTAATGTGTCTTCCCCCCTCACCCCCTAAAAAAAAAAAATCTTATGTGTAACCTATAGAAGCGAGAAAAGTCAAACGAAGACCAATGTAGGTGGGCGCCATAGCAGTCTTCCTCCATGTGATATCACGCGTTGGTGATTTAAAATTTATTATGTGTCTAGCACCCTTTAATCATTTGTGTTAATTTTAGCCTTCTTCAACCCACATGACATCCACCGTAAATAAATTGAAGAACGAACAAAAAGTGGGAAGAGGGAAACATGTGATAAATCATTGGGGTTAATACATTTTTATGGAATATTCATTTATTTTATTCGTTTAGTATTAGGGAATGTTCATCCCCATGGCTAGAGGGATAAAGAAGTCTCACGGAGTGTAATACAGAAGGGGCATGCGTCATTAAACGAGGATAAAAGATAAATCATGAGGGGTATGTGCACCATGGTCACTTGCTACCATTTTTTCCACAAAATAAATTAACTATTAAACCAATCAAAACAAAATTTAATTTATTTAGCTTTCAATATTTGTGTCTATAACTTGGGCAATTTTTCCATACACAACCCAATAAAGAGGATTCTCTGTTTAGCCCCTCGATTATACCACGCGGTATAATGATGTATTACCCATTAACCCGATGGATAGATATGGTGTATTTGATAGGCATGCATTTCGATATATTTCCATGAAAATGTATTCTACTTCAATTAATACTATATGTTCTCACATGTCTTCAATATTTTGAAAATCTATTTTTTATACTTTACAAACTCTAATTGGGTTTATAACTTGATATATGAGTAGGGGACATAAACATCTGTCTATCTAAATTTTGGTCTTGCTATTTGACTATGCCATGTGGTAAAACAAGCAATTGTGGAGAAAAATAGGATGAATAAGACTTTTTTCCCTATCACAATATGGCTCATACACACAAACATAGGGGCTAAGTGCTTGGCACACCCTCACCCAAAATTAGAGGTGCACACCCTTTGATAATTGTTACATGGTAGTTCAAGTGGGCTTGTAAAATTTGTGTATGGTTGAACCCCAAGTTCACTTGTCGAAATTCAATATAATCAAAGTTAGCCAAGTGGCAAAACAAGGACTACCAAGGGACTGCAATTAGGATGCATGGGCATATATGAGAGGGTATGCTTACATATGAGATGACACATTGACCATCAATTTGAAATTTGGCAGGTGGCCAATCCACATCATTTTCTAAGACATTCAACCATCAGAATTTCCATATCACCCTTTCACTTTGCAAAAACCACAAGGCATGCTAATGTACTTCTGGGTGATGGTGTGTTGGAATTTTTCTTTCATCTAATCATGGATAAACTTTTAAACCAGTTGGATTTCTCCAATCATCAATGCAATGCCCAAAAAATTACGTGACAAGGCCATCCTTGTGCGGACTAGTTGAAGACATAAATCTTATCGGAAAAAAATACATGAATAATGCCCGAGATATAATGTGCCATACAATTGTGATATGCCGTTAAATTTGATACATGCCTTATATGGTGGATATCCCATATATTTGATAGTCAAAAGACCAAATCATCAACTCATGTGGCAAAATTATTGTTCACGTGATTATTTTTTTATTTTTTATTTTTTATTTTTTATTTTTTTTATTTTTTTATTTTTTTATTTGTTTTTACCTATATCCCCTAATGTATTGCCAAGTAGAGGGGGAGTATTAGACGTTATGGCAAAAAAAATAAAAATAAAAAATAAAGATAGAATGCCTGAAATTCTTGCAACGTGACATGCAAGCTAGACGAGTTTAAACTTGCAAATGGTTAGAGGAAATTGTGCAATGTAATCTATGACCCATTCTTTGTATTTTAATAATGCAAATTTATTAGAACATTTGTAGATTTATTATGTGAGGGGTACATAAAAATCTGCACAAGGGTGGCCTTTGCTTATTTATTTATTCATTTTTAATGTGGCTCGCTATGATTCCTGTCAGGTGGGCATGGATTTGGACGGTGTTAAAATAATGAGAGACATCCATATCCATATGCATACTCTAGTGCCCCTTCGTGTACTCAACCAAGTGAATAAGGATTTGGGTGAGGTTATTATAATGGGAGACGATTTGTCAAAAAAATAATAAAATAATAAAAAATAATAATAATAGTGAGAGACGCATCCATAAGTCTATAGGCATACCCTAGTGCCCCTTTGTGTACTCAATACTCACCCAAGCAAGCCAGCATTTGGGTGAGATTATAATATATTGTCTCCAGTTGTCTTCGAAAGCAATTAAACTATTGATCTTAGTTTTAATCCCGGGAGAAACTTTGATATACATGGGTAGCATAGGGATTTTATTAAGAAAATGAAGGGCTATCTTGCATATCTCCATCTACCAAGGTTTGATACTTTTCATTGATAGCATGGGAGCATGGTCCCACTAATGACAATAAACCATGGGGGAAGGTGGAATTTTTTATTTCAAAATCAATTTAATTTCTACACAAGTCAACATAACGTAACTTAATTAAATTATGGGGAAGTGCATTCCTGCGCGCGAGGGTCAATGAGAATGTAAAAGAAATTATTTTTCAATTATTTTTATTTATAAAGGTAAATTGATCATTTGGCTCATGTGTTTGATGAATCTGATGTCCCAGGCAACACCAGCGCGCGGGTCCAATGGAAAACTACAAATTACCGTTATTTAGTCCCGTAATTTTCAAATCTAAAGCTTAAACGTTATTTTTCGTGAAGGATTAAAATGACGGAATCAGGGATGGAATTCAAATCAGAAAGGTAGAGAAAGCTAAAGAACCCTAGAAGGGTTTCTTAGCATTAATCGGTCAGTCGTGTCGAGTCGGCTAGCATTGGTGTCAAAACCATGATTAACCGCGAAGGAGGAGATATGTCCAGATATTTCAATTTTAAAATTTTTTCTCCATTTATTTGCAGTAAAGATTCTAAATAACAGGTTTCAACGATGAAGCGAAACCATAAAAATATCTACACCCCAAAAAAAAGAAAAAAAAGTAGACTAGGATATGGCCACAGGGAAATGTAATCGACTTTCCTCTTCTTCTGTTCTAGAATTCGTTTACTCCTTAAAAATTCAAAGCTGGGTTGGATTGGGTTGCTGGAGACTGGAGACTGGAGACTGGAGACTGGAGACGTAGCTGATGTGTTGTTCCTCCAAAAGGATTACCTGAGTTAGAAACTGATATTTGATGATCACCCAGATCTCTTTTAAGGAGTCGGAACTCGGAAGTCGGAAGTGACGAGCTTTATTGTCCTGCTCTATAATGGCGACGTTACTGAAGAGGGTATTGGAATCAATGTCTAATCGTCCCAACTCGAATCGGAACTCAACTACAAGGACAATTGTCGATGAATCTTCATCATTTACCGGCGCCTTCGATCAGATACCTTCAGATATATTCTATATAATCATCAAACTCCTCGAGCCCAAGGAAGCTGCTCGACTAAGCCTTGTATGCAAGGCATGGAAATTACTCGTTTCCGATAATCTTCTTTGGATTTTTTTCATTCGGAATCGACAGGAATCCTGGGATACGATTCTATTCGCTGAAACCCATTTGAGATCCGGCTACCCACTTATGTAAATCTCCATTTTGCAATTTGCAGTTCCCTTCCCTGATTTCTTTCTATGACTGTCTAATCGGTATCAACTCTTTTAAGGTGAAACAAGTTTGTTTCTTTCGAGTTGTCTTAATAATTTGTGAAAATTTAGTAAGTTTGAAGGCTCATCCTACTCCCACCTGCTTAGTATATAAACTAGATAGATAATTAATAGTAGAAACTGAGTTTGCTAATTGGTTAATAACAACCCCAACAACTGCCATAGTCGTCATCACCATTATCGTTATTATAATCATTACCATTTTCTTCATGTTATTGTCAAAATTGGTTAAAAATTTGAATTGGGTTATGGGTTGTTAGAATATTAGATTATCTGGTAACAAATACAATTCTTGAAAGGAACGGTGGTTTTTATTGGTTCCGAATGATGTTGGTCTGGTTTTGGTGTGTTTGGTTTCATTATTCTCATTTCGTTATACCTTTTCTTCCTCTTCTTTCTTTCTTGTTTGTTTGTTTGTTTGTTTTGTTTTTGTTATTGTTTTTGTAATATTCCCTCTTCAGAGTATCTGTAGTATTGTTTATCTGCACCCTTTCAACCTCATCTGTACTTGATATTTTTGTTTTTCACTTCATTAAAAAGAATCAATTATTATTATTGCAGGACGTTTCGTGATCAATCAGCTCAGTTATCTTTTATGAATATTTATGGTCAGCGCACACAAGCAACTAGTTCTATAATCGTTGATAGTGAGTTTCTGCTACTTACTCTAACCAGGCAAAAAAAAAAAAAAAAAAAAAAAAAAAAGAAAAGAAAAAAAGGTTTCTGCTCCTTACTCTTGTACACTTGGTCATGATCTATAAGGAATGACACCGTTCTCCTTTTCTGATAGTTTGTTTTGTGGATATATCATACATTGTTTCAACTTGGTATCTCTGTTACTTGTATGTTGTTTTTTGCCAATAAGGAAACAAAGCTCTGGTAGGTTTTGAAATAGGGAGATTAGAAAGAATTTGACGTATAAAGTTCAAATAACTGTTGAGGTTATTCACAAAAGCATCATGTATGAAGATTGCTGGGTTGAAGGGAATCACATTTGAGGATTTGACAATAAAACCAATTATTTAATTTAATTCTCTCTCATGGTTGGTGGGTATCAAACTGCCAGTTTGTCTCCAATTTAGTACTCACAGTCATTTGGTAAAGATGTCTTCTCTTTATCTGGAGTAGGAATTGGACACCACAGGCACATGACCACTAGCATATCCCGGAGCAATGTACTATTACAGGAAAAGTGATAATTAATTTGATTGTGTTGCAGTCTTGAGAGTCACTGAATGATCAATTACATTTCCTATTATGGAAAAGTAATAGTGGATTATCCATAAAATTTACATCTTATAAGGTATGAGGTGTGAAGGTGAAAAGGATTAAGCGGTCCTGGGATTTTTTTTTTGGGGCGGGGTGTCGGAGGAAGAACGCTTTATGCACTATAGTCTCTTGTGGCAGAGGGAAGGTGATATTTTCAATCGCAGTTTAGGATGTGATTTAAACTTTAGCAGGGACCTGAATGAGGAACCTTTCTTCTTTATATTCGTCATTCTTTGGGAGATTTTCTCCTTTGCACAACGAGAATATTTTTTATCAAATGATTTGGCCACTCGAACCCAATGTTTCTTTTCTCCAATTTGTTCTTTTCTGGTTCTCCATGTGTGTCCAGTCTGCCTGGGAGATGGGGAATTCATCAGCCATCTTGTCATTTATTGCCACTTTTGGAATTTGGCAATACTTATTTGTCTCTTTGGTCTGAACATTGTGTTTTGTAGTGAGATCATGGTGTTCTTGTGTGGCTGGTTTTGGGCTCCCTTTGGTGAGCTAGTTTCTGTGGAGATATATTCTGGTGAGAGAGCATAGGAGGATTTGGAAAGAGAGGATTGACAAGATTTTCTGTCACAGGAGGAGTGCAGTTGCATGGTTATAGACATGGTCATGATGAGGAAAGCTCACTGGGGTTGGATGGTGCATATCTTCTGAGGCCTTCAGTTTGACTTATTTGAAAGGGATTGGACTGAGATTTTGAGGTCCTCTTTTGATTCTCCCTAGATCATTATGGACTTGGGCTCCTCTCTCATGTTTACTCCCTCAGGTTGAACTTCAGGTGCTGTGGAAATCTGGGCCCATTCTAGAGTAGAGGTCTTTCTGGAGATGATTCTAGTACTGTACTACTGTGTGATCACATATTCAGATCCTATCGAGGAGGGTGAATCAACTTCAGTGCATAAGAGACTTCTTTCTGTCGTTGAGAAAACCCATGGCGTTGGCTCTCAGCCTTTTGTTGGTTAGATGGGCTCAAAGATTGTGATTGGCTGAATCTCTCGTTTGAGAAGGGTCGGGCATGGAGGATTGATATTCTTCTTAGATTTGTTCACTCTTGGCTTCCGCTATGAATATTTTATTCTGATTGATACCAAGATCAGTTAGCTTTGTGATTGATGATTTAGCCTAGCCCAGGTTTTGTAAGGATTGATGTAGGGTGGGGCTCTTGTTATTACATCGTGGTTTTTGTGAGGTAATGACAGAGAAGGGAGGGCATCTGATTCAAATTGTGATCTTGATTAAAAGGTGGCCAAGAAGTGATGAAGTTTATCAACCAAAAGCAATTCGGCCCTGTTTGTCATGGTTTTTACAAATGCCTGATACTTTGGCTTCACTCTGCTAATCATGTGAAGGTCAAGATTTTCAAGGCCGATGACTTAATTTCTAAGGATGTTTTTTCATTGAGGGTGCACTTTGTTGATGGACTTGAGTTGCTTAGAGCCATGAATTTTTATGTCTGAAAAGTTGAGTGATGTTAGAATAATTCCAACATGATTTTCCCATATGTGCTTTCGTTGAGTACTTGAGCCAGCTGTTAAATGTTTACCATAAGGGGGAGTCCTCCTCCTTGTTAAGTTTATATGGTCTAGTCTTTGTTATTTGTTCAGTTTGTAATTTGACTCTAAGTACGTCTCTAGACTAAGACTTAATATAAGTAATTGGCCTAGGCCTCGAGAGGATTCTATTCTGAATCCTACCGTGGTCTAGGATTCTCCCTCCTTCCATTTTTATTGTGATCTCTCTCTTTTCTCTTCTTTCTTTCTCTCTTTAAGATTGTGCAAGGACTGGTTATTAGTTTCTCTGTTGCTACACCAGCATTATGCGGCAGTACTAATAATTTGTTTTCATCTAAAAATTTGTTAGTATATTTATGGAAAATTAAGCCATTTTTATTTTTGGAAGTTTGAATATGAGACTTGAAGAGGGTGGGCCTTGGTGCAACGGTAAGGTTGCTCCATTGTGACCAAGTGATCACGGGTTGGAGTCAGGAAACAGTCTCTCTGTGAAGTGGGGGTAATCAGGTAATGGGGGTAAGGCTGCGTACATTATGATCTTCCCCAAACCCTGCGGTGGTGGAAGCGTGCACTGGGTACGCCCTTTGAGTCTGAGACTTGAGTATCATCAACATAATGATAAATCTCTTGACAGATTGGCATGGGAATAAACTGCCTTTTCCTAAGATTAGACTGATTTCCTAGATGAGCGAAATTATAGTTTTTTTATCCTGTTAATTATTTCCGTTAGTTCGGCATCAACCCCCCCTTCCCTGATGCCAGTTCACTAAGTCATCAAAGGCAGAGAGCAATTCCATTAGTTATTTACATAGCAAGCTCCAGTTGAATATAGTGATGATATTCATTTCAATGAAGTAGAGAAGATGGGGAGGGGGGACTGCGGAAGTTTGGGAAATAACAAAAAAAATGAAGAGAAGAACAATTACAAAATTATGAAATCAAATTCTGAAAAAGAACAAGGGATGCATGCATGAAATAGAAAAATTATGATGACAACTGGTATGTAATCACCGGGAAACACTGGACAGAAAATTAGTTAATGAACAAAAGTTGATGAAGAGGAGGTCAAACCGAAACCGAGGAATGTTTCCTTAATAGACATTAGACAACATACCCTGTAGTTTGCTTGGAAATGGTGAGAGAAGCTGCTACTGATAAGAATAAGTGAAGAAGCCACATCAATTTTGCTTTGGAAGAGAAAAAATTCAGATTTTTTGATAAGCAATAGCAAGAATCCCTTTAGTCATTGCAACTAATTATGTTATTGTACTTGGTATTATCATGGCTAATTTGGGAAAGGCTTCTGACCCATTCCATTATGTTCCTCCAGAGGAACCTGGTCAAACCATTTCATCTTTATCCTAAGAAATTGCAGAACAATAATGGGTTGCTTCGAGGGAAAACCCAATCATCCAATATGGTTTCATCAACTTTGAATCTATCTTGCCAAGTGGTACCAGAACTTAAATACAAATGAGATAGACATTTAAGTAACAGAATAGCTATATAACTACTCACTACCACTGTATACCCAAGTGCACCCCTTGCTTGTGTAAATAAATAATGGAACTGCCCATGATGGCCTAGTGAACTGGGCATGGTAAGTCTTCGTGCGAAACAAGTGCTATTCCCTTTCCATGCCCATGCACACCTAAGACATACTTGTTTGGTTGAAGGACTTAAGTGGGCTTGTTAAAATTTTGTAGTTTCAACAGTTACATTCCTATTTAACAGAACTATTGGGAAAAGTAGTGATAATCATCGCTGTCTATGCATATTTAAGAAATCTTTGTATATTAAACGTTGTTGTATCGATTTATTTATTTTAGTTACTGTTATCTTTTTGTTTTGTTGTGTAGGTGGCTCGGGCTATTGCAAATTTGGTTGGAGCAAATACGCTCGTCCATCTGGGCGATCAGCAACATTTTTGGTGAGTTTACCAATTTTTAGTTGCATTCTTTTGTCACAAACAATGTTTACCTATTTTTAGTTTCATTCTGTTGTCATAAACAATTTCTACAAATTTCCAATGCTTCATTTCACCTGTAAGGCTGGATAGTTTTATCTGTTAGGACTACTTTATGTGCAGGAATTTGGTAACGTGGAGTCTCCTATGCATTCAAGGCTTCGTCATTTTTTCACGACAATCTATAACAGGTCCATGATATTGCCCTGGTTAACTCCCGTGAATTTCAATGCCTTCCTCAGTTCAGTTTCATGGATTATCCAATCTAGATCTTGTTAATGCTGATATCCTGCAATATCCAAATTCATGTGGGTATAGGTTCTGACCACTCATCCCCCCTCCCCCTCTCCCCCCCCCCCCCCCCCCCAAAAAAAAAAAAAAAGGGAAGGAAAAATCTATAGCAGGTCCCTTTTCTTTGGGATGGGAGAGAGTACCTCATTTTGCATTTTATGGCCTGCTTAAGAAAGTTTTCCTTGTTCATTGGATTGTGCAATCATATTGTCTTCACTAATGTTGAATTCCTTCTCTACCCAAATTCATGTGGGCCTACTTAACTAGGGTTAAATGCTTTTTTAATTGTTACTTGGCACGAGTATGTGATGATAATGATATCCCTGTACTTACAAAATTCTTTTTGCTATGCATGCAGCAATATGCTTATTAAACTGGATCCTACAGTTAATAGCATATCCTTTGATTTAGGTGCGATTTATGGCAGACCTGCAATTAATAATTGTGCATCTACAAAAGTGCAGGGTTATAAAGATAATATATATATATATATATATATATATAGGTTTTTCCCTATCATATATTGACATTGTAGAAACTAGAAAGAACTTGTTTCATTGCCTAAAAAAAGAATGGGGTGGGGAGATAGCTCATTACTTGTTTTCCTTACTCTCTTATTTAGTAAATTCGAACTGAGTTTTGAATGCATCATTCTTTTCCTTTCCAATATTCTTTTAGATAAGATGTTGATTAGATCTCCTTACAGAATGCTGGTGAAGCCCTCAACGCAGCCAATTGTTATTTCCATCCCAATCAGTCATTATGATGGTGAGCCAATATGTCATAATTCAGCTCAACGATGGATTTTTAACACTTATTTTTAGTTGTTATGTTCCATTTTGGTGTGTCCATTATGATGGTTTCCATGTAATAAGCATCCTGAAACTGTCGATGTAGCACAATGGCCATGGTAAGTAACATATGTTTAGGATTGCATCTTTTCCTGAGAGTGTTGTTATGCACCTTTTCTGAATGATATGGGTTCCTTCATAAACTATTTTCACTGTTATGCTCAGTCACTTCCAACCGAGCATGTACTTGTACCTTGTGTTTTCTTCCGTTGTGCTTGGAGGGATCCTTATGTTTGAAACTTGAGTTTTCTTCTCCAGAATCAGTAGTTTTATGAATAACGTCAGTGCGATGGAAAATGCTTGCCTGATAAATAATGAATATCACAGTTTTGGATTAAATATAGATCAACTTAGCAATTTTCTTCTCCAGAATCAGTAGATTTGACTGTAAAGTCAGTGAGATGGAAATCACATGCTTGATACATAATGAGTGTTCGCAGCTTTAGATAAAGCATAGTTCAACGTAGCCTTGTTATATGGTGCTGGAGGACACTCTAAATCCAGTTCTCTCTCTCTCTCTCTCTCTCTCTCTCCCCTTTGTGATACCTAGGCCCTAAGGAGAGTTGAACTCATGGCCTCTTAATTTTGAGGTGTTGGTCTTTGCCAACTGAGCAACCTCCTTGGTCTAAATCCAGTTCTTATTGGGAAGTAAGTTTTGGAAGACTAGCCTTCTTTTTATTTAGTGAAGTTTTGTTGGACATGATGTATTAGGAGATCACATAATATAGCTAAGGTGGGAGTGTTTAGTGAAGTTTTGTTGGACATGATGATATAGGAGATTATACATGTTATAACCACTTATCCAAAAGCTCGAGTCGTTAGGTAAGGACTACAACAATGTATATCAACGCAACAACACCCCCCCACGTGCAGGCCCACACACGTACACACACGGCTCTGCACGTGGCACCAGGGGGCACAACAACAAATAACACAAACCCCTCACACTTACCAGGGATCGAACACTCGACCTCCTGGCTCTGATACCATGTTACAACTACTAATCCCAAAAGCTCAAGCTGTTAGGTAAGGACTACAATGACGTATATCAACACAACAGAAAAAACAACATCCAAAAGCTTATCCCAACTTAATGGGGTAGGCTACATGGAGATTCCAAGCAAGGACGAGCGCGAGGATCCATGCAAAAAGATTGATGGGTTATGGCTAATTATAATAAATGTCGGCTGTCAACCTGACGCATGACTACAAATCAGCCATAAGCTTATAGTAACAGATTATAGTAAGGTATCGACTGTCTCCCTGATGTACCATATAGATCGGTCAAGCCAAAGCATCCTTACATGCATTACGTCCACTACCAAGACAATCCATCAGCCAACCTACTTTTATGAAAGCAGGAATATTTAATTTAATCACAAGTGAAGGGATAACACGTTATTTGTTTGTTTCCAGTTTCTTATAATCTTGCTTTGCTTTCAGGCCTTAATAACAGTGTTGAATCACGAATGTGGATTCCGTTATATGATGAGTTTGTAAATGTATATTTTGTACATATTTAAGCAGTGTATTTCTATTCTTTAAGCCATTTTAAAGCAGTGTATTTATATCCTTAAGCCATTCTAACTATAGTTGTCAAGGTGAGCCAAGGTGTTGGAGGAGGTCTGGATGCGTAGGCGACACCAAGAAGGTGCTAAACAGTGCCTAGGCAACCCAAGGCTTTGTCCACCAAGGGGCGCCTGACACAATTGACAACTATGATTCTGATAGAAAATTTGTATTTGTTTTATTTTATTAATCTGATTTTTTTTTTTTAACTTAATATGACTCATATTAAAGTGGTTTGCTTTCTATTGCTCTTCTTCCAGACACTGAATCTGCTAAAGCAGCGAGAAAGCAACTGAAAGCAGCTATCTACTCAGTCCTGTTTGAAATGAATGTTCCTGCTGTTTGTGCCATCAATCAAGTAGGTTATACTTTTTAATCCTAAATAATCGTAGTGCACTCTTGCCTTTTTCTCCTTTGATATATCAAAGATAATTTATTTATTTTGATGTAAAATTATAACTGGGCTGACGGCACTTTAGTTTCTGTGAGTAGAGCTGTACAAAATGATGCCTGGTCTTCTCCATTTTTAAGTTTTTTAGTTTCTCCTTTAATACTCTAAAACTGTCTTTGCTATATTTCTGAGTTCCCATCAGAATTTCTTTTTGTTATGTTTGTTTGTCATAATAAATAAATAAATAATAAAATCGTACATATTCCCTACAGTTTTCTTGGCTCCTAAATTTCTTGGCGTTTGGTTTGCATTATGAGGATGGAAGATTCAATTTTCAAAATCTGAAATTTACCTTGGAAGCCACGAAATTTTTTCTTGCGGCCAAAAAAAAAAATTCTCACCCTCACAGCGAGAAGGTGGGGGGGAGAGGCAGCAGTGGGTTACAACGGGGCATGAGCTGCAGCAGCGGCTGCTTTTGTGGTTGTGGTATCTACGGCAGGTTTGGGCCTTGTATGATGTGTGTTCCTAGGATAGAAGACGACGGTGTTGCATAGTTGTGAAGGAGACAAGGCGACCCAAGGCGGTGGAAGGGTGCCTAAGCACTTAGGCTACAAGGCGACCGTCTAGGCGACAAAAGGCGACCGAATGTTATTTTTTATTTTCTCTCGTTTCTAACATTATTTTGTATGCTACATATACCTTGTATCATAAAAACTCAATATTAAGCCACAACAAGTCATCAAAACTCAACATTAAGCCATATCAAATCATCAAAAATCAACATTAAGTCGCATTGAGTCATCAAAAATCAACATTTAGAGAATTTCTATTTTTCTAATTTGTTTTACTAGTCAAATGGTTTTATTTTTACATGAGACTTTTTGTATTAGGTAAAGCATGAAACCAACTTTCCAACAAGTCTAAGATTATTTAAATATAAGTTGTAATGACAGTTATGTTCAGGTCAAACTTATTTTAAAGTGCGTGAATATTGTTAAAATCTCCTGAATGAAAATAATTTTATAGACATCAAAACAAAAAATTATTTTACAGCACTTTTGGTTTATACAATGCTTTACCATGATAAGATTTATGAAATTTTTAGAATTGAGAAAAACCTAAGCATTTGAAAGTTAAAAAATTGCTCTATAACAAAAAAATCCTGTTTTTGTTCTTGGAATGGGTGGCTGTATTTTTATCCTGTTTGAATTTGTTTTTTAAACTATTTTTATTGGATTCAAATAGGGGGTATTTGATTATTTATAAATAATATCTTAAGTAAATGAAAACATTTACTTAAATGATATTTGACGTAAACAAGTGTTATGCTTTGGAGTAAGGCGACATTGCACTAAGGCGATAGTTGTCCAGAGCCCAACTAGGCCGCGTGGACACCTGGTTGTCACCTAGGTGACACCTTGACAACTATGCGGCGTTGTTGGCTATTAGAAGCATGTTGCTGAACAACTCTTGGTTTTACTTGATCGAACAGTAAAAAATCCTCGATTTGATGATCTTGAAGCCTGGGCCTCACATTTCTCTCGTAACTCTGTCCTGATTTTTGGGTGCTTTTGTAGCTAAGAGTGTGTTGAGTTTTGTCGCTGTTGCTAATCCCGATCTGGACAGGTCTGATAGGGGTATTCTGGACCTATTGGGCCTTCTTTGAGTCTTTAGGGTTATGGCTATGTTGGGGGGCAGTATTGTAACCTTCCTTGTTCTGTTTTTTATATATATACATAGAGATAACCTGCGATCAGTCAATTCTGGACAGATCGCAGGTTGTTCTTCCTTTTTGAGGCTATCTGTGATTTCTCCTTCCTCTCTTCTCTTCTCTCTATCTTTTCTTCTTCTTTTTTTCTAGTTTACTGGTTTGGTTACAGGAATCTGGGATTGTAACATGGTATCAGAGCTTCTGTAATCAAATCAAGGTTTTGCATCATCATTCTCTGCTGATCTCAACCCTACGCTACTCCTCTTTGGTGCGCAGCCACCTATTGCTGCTCCTACTTTAATTTTTTGGCCTGATTATCATGATATAGACACAATATGGCCCTCCTACTGTTACTACATGGATTCAGCCCTTATTCTCTGGAATTGCTGAAGCCGATACACAATTCTGCAGGTTTTTAATGGCTGCCGCCCCTATGTGTTACGATTTTTTGGCTGCTGCTCTATGTCTGAAGCTCTACTACTTCACGGTTTAATGTGCTGCTGTTTTACTACCTTTCTACGTACTCTATTAGGCTTTTGAAGCCTCCTTTTGCTGTTCCCATCAAGGTCGACACTTCCTACCAGCAGCCCCTATCGGTTCGATTTTTTTTTCTGGTTTTCTTTTGGGTCCGATTGCTCGTTGGCTGCTGTTATCAGATCTGGTTGGTGAGTTCTACTTATTTGGTTGTCTCTGCATTACATATTTGTCGTTAATTCTTACTCTCATGGCTGAGACCAAGACTACTACTCCTACCACTACCTCCTCTGCATCGAACAATGTAAATATCCAGATTACTTCTATTAAGCTAAGGGAAGCTCGAATTACCATCTTTGGGCTCAGTCAGTCAAAGTTTATCTGATGGCGAAGGATAAGCTTGATTACACCGCCTCTGATCCTCCCAAAGAATCTGACACTGGTTATGCTCAGTGGCAGAAAGAGTATGCATTAATCTTAATTTAGTTATGGAATAGTATGGAACTAGATGTGGCTGCCAATGTCATGTTTCACTCTACTGCCAAGGGAGTGTGGAATGACTTGAAGGAGACCTACTCTCAGGAGAAGAACATGATCCGTATTTATGATATCTATGAAAAGTTGTTTCAGTTTCGCTAGTCGGACAGCCACTTTCCGAATGCTATAGTACTTTCAGGGGTATGGTTGAAGAACTCAATGTCTTCCAACCCTTGACCACTGACATTGACAAGTTGAAGGCTCAGCATAACGAGTTCTTCGTCTCTAAATTTCTGGCTGGTTTGAACAATAACTTGAAGGCAGTGAAGGGTCACTTACTTGCAGGGGATACAGTGCCTACTCTGAATGATACCTACTCACGACTGCAGCGAATTACTTCCTCCACTAAGCCTGATTAATCTACCAAAGACAGTTCTGCCTTCCATGCCAACCGTGGACCTGGTCGCGGTCGCGGTCGTGGGTCGGCTGGTCGAGAATCTGGTGGACAACCCTCTGATCGTTCAGCTCGCTAGAGCACTTTTTGTGGAAAGCCGAACCATATTACTAAGACTTGTTGGGCAAAGCATGGCAAACCAGAGTGGGCAACACAATTAGCTAATCATGCAGTGTCTGATGATGGTATCGACACAATGACTCCAGTTGATCCTAAACCAACACCTTCTTCAGGAGATTCAGCTACCGGTTTGTGCGATGACATCAATTAGTTGCTCTGGCGCTTACACACTCTAGAAGGCATCCTCTAATACATCTAATGGTGCGTCTACATCTGCTGCTACTCCAGCCCACACAGATACTTCAACCCTTCTTACTACTACATCTATTCCTTGGATCATTGATTCAGGTGCCTCTGCGCATATGACCGGTAAGTCATCACTTTTTAAGAATTTTTCTACTAATGCCAGTTCCAATTCTGTTATTCTTGCTAATGGCACTTCCACACCAGTCCTTGGACATGGTACTATTTCACCTACCCCATCCATTAATTTATCTTCTGTCTTACATGTCCCTCAATTTTCACTAAGTCTTCTCTCTGTAAGTCAATTAACCCGTTCTTTAAATTGCTCAATCACCTTCTTTCCTTCCTACTGTGTATTTCAGGATCTTCACACGAGAAAGACGATTGGAGGGCGTGAAAAGGATGGATTATACTACCTCAATAGCGGCTGTCCTCCTTCTATTGTTGTTGTTATGGCTGTTGGGGACGTGACTCCTTTCCATTGGCTATTCAGATGCTGATTGGGCTGGCTCTGTTAGTGATCAGAGATCCACTACGGGATATTGTACCTTTGTTGGAGGTAATCTTATCACGTGGCGTAGCAAGAAGCAGACTACTATTGCCTGGTTCAGTGTAGAGGCAGAGCACAGAGCTATGGCTCATACCACTGCTGAGTTGATGTGGCTATGGTCGTTACTCTTGGAGTTGGAGTTTCCAATGACTAAGCCAATGAAGATGTATTGTGACAACCAAGCTACAGTTTACATTGCCAGTAACCCAATCTTTTATGAGAGGACCAAACACATAGAGGTGGACTGTCACTTTGTTCGTGATGCTGTGCTGAAGAAGTGATTGAGACTCCGTTTGTTCCTTCAACGGATCAGTTAGCTGACATGTTTACTAAGTCTTTGTTTACCCTAGTTTTCGCAGTGGTTGTACCAAGCTGAGCATGGGTGATGTGTATGCTCCAGCTTGAGGGGGAGTGTTCAGTTTTGTCGCTGTCACTAATCCCGCCTCTGGACAGGTCCGATAGGGGTATTCTGGACTTATCGAGCCTGCTTTGAGTCTTTAGGGTTATGGCTATGTTGGGGGGCAGTATTGTAACCTCCCTTGTTCTGTTTTTTATATATATACATAGAGATAACCTGTGATCAGTCAATTTTGGACAGATCGTAGGTTGTTCTCCCTTTTTGAGGCTATCTGTGATTTCTCCTTCCTCTCTTCTCTTCGCTTTTTCCTTTCTTCTTCTCTTTTTCTAGTATACTGGTTTGGTTACAGGAATCTGGGATTGTAACAAGTGTTTGTGGCAAGATCGAATGGGGTAGCCATTGATGAAGATCTGCCCTCAAATTCTCTTTTTTATTGTTTCATTTCACTCCAGGCGGGACTCAGCGCAACGGTAAGGTTGCTTCAATGCGACCTAGTGGTCAAGGGTTCGAGTCAGGAAATACACTCCGTGAAGTAGGGGTAAAGGCTGCATACATTATGACCCTCCCCAGACCCTGCAGTGGTGGGAGCCTTGTCCAGTGGGTACGCCCTTTTATTGTTTTGTTTCACTCAACAAACTCACCTTCGGTCGCTTCTGCTTCAACTTCACCCACACATTCCCTGCTTACATGATTTTTGGGTCTGACACTTCTTCTCTTTATCCCTCTGAGAGTCTCATGAATCTTCCACCATCTCCTTTCTTCTACTCTTTGCTAACGCAAACTAGGAATACTTCCAAAGAACAGTGCTGGAACCACTGCCAATCACAATCCTAACCAAACATATTACTTGGTCTTGGGTTTTCAGGATTTCTCTTGAGTATGTAGAGCAAGACAAAAGCTTTTGGACACACCATATCTTCCCTCTTTTTCAGGTACCTAGGCCTTGTGATTAGAAGTCAGGTTTCAAAACATGCTTGGACAGGTGTCTCAACAACTCAATACCACCTTCTATCTTTGGCCTACAAATCTTTTTACATATAACCTTGTATGAGCCATATCATTATCCCCAAACCACAGACATTTGGCAAACTTCCTTCAATCGCCTTCATTCTTTTTGTGTATTGGGACAATACCTAACCAGAAGAGGAAAATACAACTAAGACTATATATTGATAAATTGAAGATGCCATGAATAAGACAACCAAATGCCTAGTAAGTTTTTTTTTCCCGATGCCAACCGAACACCTTGAAAAAAATTGTATGCTCTTTACTTTTCTAGAGTATTTTTATTTTCTATCCATTATTTGACAAACGAGCACTGCCATTATGTTCTAGTTTTCCTGGGAGTAATCCTATCTGAGATTCCTAGGCTGTTATCCTACACTGGTTGATTGATTGTCTAATCTGTTCAATTAACCGTAGAACCAAATCCCTAACTCAAATTTAGGGTTTTGATTTCAGTTTCTGTTTTACTTTAGCCATATAATATATGTACTGGTTCAGTATTTTCTCAGATTATACATGTATTACTAATATACATTACATATTCTTATGCAAAAAAAAGTTATTGATAGTTTATGCACCAATTTTCTTACCTCTGGAAAACAAATATAGCCAGACTTTTTCTGTGCATGTGTTGACCATAACAGTGCCAATGATAATGATATTATTTCACCCATGCAATACCTTCACATCATAAGGCCAATGTTCCAGAAGTTGGTATTTATGGATCCACATTTATTTGTGCAAGATATATTTTCTAGAATCTCAGTCTGTCCTAAAGTACTACATATGCTTGAACTCTGAATATAAATGACGCAGTTACTTGAGTTTGACTTCCTATACATATTGTGAAATGTTAGTGCTGGATTGATTTGGTTTATTCTCCTCAGATCAAAATCACCTAGTGCAATGAGTTATCTCCAATTTACTGTGTATTGTGAACATGTAGGCAGTTTTAGCTCTGTATGCTGCAAGACAAACATCAGGCATTGTTGTCAATATTGGTTTCAATGCCACATCTGTTGTTCCAAGTAAGTTTTTTGATAATTTCCCTATTTTTATTTATAGACATTGTCATTAGATAGACTTTGTTGCAGCATGTCTAGGCAGTGGGGCCGCCTCAGGATCCATCAAATTAGTTGAGTACTCTTAGCTCTCTTAATTACAAGTTTTCGACCCCCAGAAGGCTTCAAAAGGATCTTTTAACTGGCTGTTCTGTAATTTTCTCTTTGCTGTTTCTAGCATCTAGGAATTTACTGTCTATAATCTATATTGGCATAATCTCTCTCTCTTTCACGCGCACACGCAGACACATGCGCATGTGCATGTGCATGTGCATGTGCATGTGCATGTGCATGTGCATGTGCACACACACACACACACACACACACACACACACACACACTCCATGCCTTTTCCTCTAAGCCTTTTAAATCTTTTGAAATTTCTTGAGAATTCAGTTGCAGATATTTATTGCACTGTTTAACAGTTTTACGAGGTAAAGTGATGCGTGAAGTGGGAGTAGAAGTTGTCGGACAGGGAGCAATAAAACTTACAGGGTTCCTTAGGGATCTCATGCAACAGAAGAACATGCAATTTGAGTCATTATACACTGTGCGCACATTGAAAGAGGTATTTCTGCCTCTGTATCAGAGGCTTAAGGCTTTCTTTTACATATATTGTCGAAAGAGTGCTTAAGATGTCACTTCTCCAATGAATATTCCATTGACACTTGTAAGTACAACACAAACTTTGTTCAGTTCAACCTAGAAGATATGGGATCCTTGCCAATATATCTACTACATGCTTCTGTACTGAAAGAGAATTTAAATGCCCCAAAAAGTTAAGCATTTGATATGTTAGATCATTTAACCTCTGACAGCTTTCAAGCTCCATTTCTTATTAGTCAGGGTGTGCAGCTACTCTTTTTCCAATTTTGGAGCAAGAGATTTAGTGGCAGCAGAGAACTTCCATGCTTTCACAAATTAAAAGCATGTGTTTCTGTTGCCAGATTTGATCCCCGGAAGGGAGCAGCGGAGGATACTGTTGCAAAGAGGGATTCTTTTGAGCAGTTGGGGGATGTAGGTTCAGTTTGTGTGGAGAACTCCAAAATTGGTTTCATGGCAAAGGCCAGATTTTGGTTTGTAAGTGTTAATTTGATGGATCACTTACTGAAACAACTGCTGGCTTTGGATGCATATTTAGGAGCTTGGATTAATCCATCTTAGTTTGAGTTGCAAGGTGTTGTGAGGGGTGCTGGGATAGCAGTTATACATGGTTTCTTGAAGCTGCCAGTGTTGGTGGATTCAAAAATTATTTAAACTTCATTCATGGTTTATTTCCATGGCCATGGAGTCCTAAATGGTTGAGGGATCCATTTTTTGAGTGTGATAAGTGTGAAGTGATTCCCAGTTCTGTTTGTCTATGTGCCGAAAGAAACAAATCATTTATTGGACTTTTGGCTATGGTTGTTGATGGTGTATATTAGGTGTTAATATTACCCATACCGATTCCCCCTGACCTGCATTGTGTGGTTGATGAGGATGCCAAGGGATGTAGATACCAACGAATGTGAATTTTCTAGTAATATATATTCACACTTTTGCATAATTAAAAAGGGGTGAAAATGTGTGCAGCTATTCATTCCTCTTCTCTATGTGCGTATTTTCTTCCTTTTCGTGAATCCATATTCAGGCTTTGTCATTTTGTACAAAACCTTTTTTATTTATGTCACCTGATAGTAGTTGCCTGGGCTTGCAGAACCTGTGTTATGTTGCTGCTGATTATGAAGCAGAGCTATCTAAAAATACGGAGGCCTCATTTGAAGTTTCTGGAGAAGGTTGGTTTACCCTCTCAAAGGAGCGCTTTCAAACAGGAGAGATATTATTCCAACCACGTATGGGGGGAACGTAAGACTTCTCTCTCTCACACACACACTGGTTACTTTGTTTTGGGATTGCTGTCCAACTTGTTTTTCATATTGAGTTCAGAGGCACTCTACTGTTTCCATTTGTGTTGCTTCTACAAATTTCTTATTATATGTTGTCACTGGTTGGAATGTGCTCAGCCTGTGTTTGTCTCTCTTACCTGCCTGCAAAATTTTACATAGGCAAATTATGAAGTAGACACACCAAGTCAATATACACATGCAGTTAAAAACTGAACATGGTGGGGAATATAAGAGTGATGACTCAAACCTATCCCGCTTACTTTTTTACTAAAAATGACTAACTTCTTATATATCCTCTCTCTCTCTCTCTCTATATATATATATATATATGGGAAATATTGTTTTAACCGAAGGTGGGGAAAAAGAAGTTCTAACCTTACTTTTTTTTTCCCTTTTAGTATAACACACTTCTTCCTTCACTGAGGGTAAAATCCTGTAATTTCATGTGTATTCGAAAAGTGTGTTGGAAAGTGATAGCTCTTAGCAATGGCATAATGATGTAGGGGGGTTCCTAGGTGACTAGGTCTCCTACAAGATTAACTAACTAGGTAGGCCCAACTCAAGGGGCTTAGGTAGATAGGACAAAAAGAAACTCAGCAAACAAGATTAAGCATGCAAGATAAAATGAGACTAACAAACAAAGTAGCCAAAAGCAATAATAATCTAGACGGAAAAACACATAAATTCTTACTTAAGTTTCAAGTGGGGACATGGAGAAGGGAACAAACGACATTCGAATGTTAGGTTCAGCACAAATCAATCTAGACACCCAAATTAGATATGCAAACAATCAATGTCCTCTAACAACCAACTAAAATAGAAAATCAGTAGGTTTTTTTTTGGAGATATAACAGTGACGAAACAACTTAAAACAACGGGTAAAAATAGGCATAATCAAAGGGCAAAGGTTGGCTTCAATGTCAATGGGCTGCAATATATAATAGGGATTAATGGAGGTGGGGAGGGTTTAGTTTAATGATTTATCATACTGTTGTCCAGATCTAAGGAGAAAAGAAGAGATCAAGGTCCTCCAAAATAAAGAGATGCAGTCCACCTTTAGTTGATGAAGACAAGTCTAGCCGATTGTAGAGAGATCAGCACCAGCGGAGAGTAAACAACAACCGAGAGTAGCAGTAGCTGAGGGTAGCAGCAGCAGTGATGTAATGGCAGCAGTGTGTAGCAGCAACAGCAGTGTATAGCAGCAGCAGTGATGTAATGGCAGCAGTGGGTAGCAGCAGCAGTGATGTAATGGCAGCAATGTGTAGCAGCAGCAGTGAGGTAATGGCAGCAGTGTGTAGCAGCAGCAGTGAGCATCGAAAGGAGAGATCAGCAGCAACAAAAACAGCAGCAGAAAAAAAGAATGGAAAAAAGAGAGGGAGGCGAGACAAGAGAGAAGAGAGAAGAGAGAAGAGAGAAGAGAGAGCCGAGAGACTAAAGAGAAGAAAGAGGCGAGAGAAAAGTGGGAAAGACGAGATTGAAAGAGAGAGAGAGAACCGTGAGAGGGGTGGGGGTTTGCTCTTGGCTTTTTTTTCAATTAACATTCAATGTCTTCCATAATGGCTAATGGCCTTACACTTAAATAGAATAAACTTCCAAAAATAAAAAAAGATATTTAGAAACTCAATTACTTGAAATAAAAGACTACCTAATAGACCAATATAAAGAAGTCCTAGTTTCCTAATTATGTAAGAAATCAAATATCACTAGATTTAAAGCAAAGTACTAGAATCAAATAAGATTTGGTGGGGTCCACAAGATCTACTGATTGGGAGGACAAGGGGGGGTGGAACCCAGCGCTGGAAGGCTGGTTCGACTCCTCTCCTTCCTTCTTCTTTCTTGTTTCTTCTCTTTCCTTCTTCTTTCTTGTTTAATCCTCTAACCACAAAGATGAGCCTGGTTGAATCTTCTTCTTCTTTCGACTGTACACCTTGATGTCCCCATCAACTCTCCCCGGCTTGGAAGAATTCACCTCTGGTGAATTAAAGCTCATGTAATACTCAAGTAGGTCTGGGTTGAGTTGTTGGACTTCTTGCATTGTGATCCAGGTGTTGTCAATTTCCGGACGTCCATGCCACTTGACCAAGAACGCTCTAGAACCTCCAGTGTGTGGACACAATCCTCTCATCAAGGATTTCCTCAATTTCTTCAGTTCTCCTCGTGACCTTAGGCACAAGTGGTAACGAGGTGGGGGGAAGTGGTTGGCTTGGCTCAGAAGTCTCATCAATGTTGAAAGGGAAGTTTTCAAGGTCATCAGGATAAAAAAAGGTGAAGGTAGAGGTACCATGGTATGGGACTAGGTCTTCAACATTGAAAATATTGCTGATCTCCATGCTAGCTGGCAGATCAAGAACATACGCATTGGCACCTATCCTCTTGAGTACCTTGAACGGACTTGTGCTACGAGCATGTAGCTTGCTTGCTTTTTCCCTAACAAAACGTTGCGGCTTGATTCTTACCATCACCATATCACCCTCTTGAAACTCTTGTAGCCTTCTGTGCACATCTGCTTTCGATTTGTATTGCTCATTGCTCAGTGCTATCTGTCTCCTTATACCTGCATGCAAATCATGTATATGCTGAGCAAAAGATTCGGCTGACTAGGAGGTCCTAGAACTAGACACGACTGGGATAAGGTCTATGGGTGCCCGAGGCTGGTATCCTGAACAGATCTCAAAGGGGGACAGACCAGTGGTACGGTTCTTAGAACTGTTATATGCAAACTCGGCTTGGCTAAGGACTCGATCCCAACTGGTAAGGTGTTCTCCTATGAGGCAACGCAATAAATTCCCTAAGCTCCTATTGACAACCTCGGTTTGGCCATCGGTCTGAGGGTGGAAAGCTGAGGAGAAACGGAGTTTCGTGCCCATCATCCGTCATAGGATCCTCCAAAAATGACTAGTGAACTTAACATCCCTATCGGACACTATGGTGAGGGGTAACCCATGGTACTTGACAACCTCATTAAAGAAAAGTTTGGCTACTATGGATGCATCGGAGGTCTTAGAGCATGGGATAAAATGGGCCATCTTCGAGAAGCGGTCAACAACCACATAAACAGAATCATGGCCTCTCGAAGTTCTTGGTAGACCAAGCACGAAGTCCATGCTAAGGTCCTGCCAAGGGGAATGGGGAATGGGGAACGGGTAGGGGAGTGTACAAACCCGTGTTTTGCTTTTGTTGTTTGGCTGTCTGGCATGTCCTGCACTGACCCACAACTCTAGCAACATCCCTCTTCAGTCCTGGCCAAAAGAATCGGTCCTCAACAAGGGTGATGGTCTTATCGAGACCGAAGTGGCCAGCGACTCCCCCAGCATGCAATTCCCAGATCAGGAAATCTCGGAGTGAAGTCCTGGGAATGCACAACTTGCTTCCTTTAAAAAGAAAGCCCTCCCTAAGTAGGTAGTCCGAGCGGTTGACTGGGTTGCCTTCACTCAAGGAAGTGAATGGCTCATTAAAATCAGGACAGGTGGGGTATTGGTCATTGACTCACTCGAACCCTACAACCTCTACACTCATTGCTTGGAGTAGCACACTAACCCGACTCCTAGCATTGGTGCGAATGAGGAACATGTTCACCCAGCTCAGTGCATCTGTAGCAGTATTCTCGACACCAGGCCTGTGCTTGAGTACAAAAGTGTACTCTTGGAGAAACTCAACCCACTTGGCATGCCTCTGATTGAGTTTCTTTTGGGCATTAAGGTATCTCAGAGCTTGGTGGCCAGAGAATAGTACGAATTCTTGCGGTAAAAGGTAATGTCGCCAATAGCGCAATGATTGGACAACCGCATAGAATTCCTTGTCGTATGTAGAATATCGTTGCCTAGCTTCATTAAGCTTCTCACTAAAATAGGCAATAGGGTGGCCCTCTTATCCTAGGACACCACCTATCCCAATTTCAGATGCATCACAGTTAACTTCGAAGACCTTAGAGAAATCTGAGAGGCTCAGGACTGGAGCTTCAGTCATAAGCTTTTTAATCTCATTAAAGGCCTTCGTAGCACTCTTAGTCCATTGAAACTCCTTTTTCATGCAATCGGTGATAGGAGACATAATGGAACTAAACCGGTAGATGAACCTTCTGTAGAAAGTGGCTAAACCATGAAAGCTTCGTACCTCATGAATGTTAGTTGGCTCAGGCCACTCTACAATAGCTCTCACTTTCTCAGGGTCAACAGATACTCCCTGAGCTGACATAACAAATCACAGGAAGATGACTTGATCACTAATGAAGGTGCACTTCTTGAGGTTGACAAAGAGTTTCTCTTGTAAGAGCACATGAAAAACCTTCTGTAAGTAATCCAAGTGGGAAGACGGGGTCTTACTATAGATGAGGATGTCATCAAAGTAAACCACAAGGAACTTGCCAATGAATGGTTGAAGCACTTGATTCATTACCCTCATGAAAGTGCTAGGTGCATTTGACAAGCCAAAAGGCATGACTAACCACTCAAAGAAGCCATCCTTCGTCTTGAAGGCTGTCTTCCACTCATCTCCAGGCCTGACCCTAATCTGGTGGTACCCGCTCTTGAGATCAATCTTCGAAAAGATCGAAGAGTTGGCCATCATATCCAACATGTCATCAAGCCTAGGGATAGGGAACCTATACTTGCTGGTGATCTTATTGATGGCCCTACTATCAACACATATACGCTAAGTGCCATCTTTCTTTGGCATGAGCAAGGCAGGTACAGCACACGGGCTAAGGCTTTCCCTAATGAATCCCTTTTGCAACAGTTCATCCACTTGCCGTTTGAGTTCGGCGTGTTCTTTGGGATTTATTCGGTAATGGGGTAAGTTTGGGAGAGAGGATCCTGGAACCAGGTCAATAGCGTGCTGGATGTCACGCATAGGCGGTAACTCATCAGGTAGTTCCTCAGGGAATAGCCTCTCGAATTTCCTCAATAAGGGTTGCACTTCTCTAGGAGCCTCAGTGAATAAGCGTGACCTATTGGTGTTACTCTGTACGGCAACTAGAGCATAAATCAACCCTGACTCGTGACACTCTCCTTCAAATTGTTTTTGATTTAAAATGTTTAGTGTTTTGGTGGGGGCGTGTTTGGATGTACTTCCCTTATGTTCTGGAACCCTAACTTCCCTAGGGGGACTGGGTGTCAGTCTGATCTTCTTCCCTTTGAACTCAAAGACATAAGTGTTAGACTTCCCGTAATTGGTGACATCCCGGTCATATAACCAGGGCCTACCTAGAATGATGTGGGCAACATCCATCTCTAGGACATCACACCACACTCGATCCTCATATCCTGCAAAGTGTAGGGGAACTAGACACCTTAGATTTACGGGAATGGTGGGCTGATAAACCCAGACAACCTTGTAAGGCTTGGGGTGGGGTTCAGGTTTGAGGCCCATTTGAGCAACACTCTTGGGGACCACATTCATGCAACTCCTGCTGTCTATGGCGACGTGGCAGTTCTTGCCTTAATGACATGTGTAGGTGATGAAAATATTAGTTCGTCGCCAATCGTCGCTATTCTTAGGTTGTGAGACCATGCAACGCACAATGCCGAGCTTGAGGTCACCGGCCTCCTCGGTGTCCTCATCAGATATGGTCTCATCTGGCTTATGGTCCTCATACTCATGGTCCTGAAAACCCTCTTGGTCCCTTTCCTCGGGGGTCTGCTCTCCTACATAAAGATTCCTATTGGGACACTCTAGAGAAGTGACCAAACCCACGACACTTGAAGCACTGTTGTTGCCCACTACTCTTGGGTACTTCTCCCAAAATTCCTTTACCCTTGTCAAATTGACGCTGTGGTGCAACAGGGGTTTTTGGGAATCCAGTTGAGCCTTGGGGTGGTTTTCTAAATTGGGACTCCCCAGCTTGGAAGCTCTTCCTCTGAGAATAAGTTCTCATGGAGGATTCCACCTCAAGGGCTATCCTGAAGGCCTGTGGAACGTCTCGCACCAGGTGGGGTGCCATACGAGATTGAATTTCGGAGTTGAGCCCGGTAAGGAATCTGGATAGTGTCTGCTCAACATCCTCCCAAATACGGCTTCTAATTTTTAATTCATTGAACTTGCTCATGTACTCGGTCACAATCAACTTTCCTTGCTTCAGGGTATTCATCTCATTCAACAACTGGAGCCTATAAGTGATAGGCAAAAATTCCCTCTCGAGCCGCTCTTGCATCTCTACCCAGGTGGTGATTGGCTCAAGTCCTAGGTGGTCCTCCTGGTACTCTAGGTCTGTCCAGAAGTCCTGGGCAGCTCCAATAAGCTTGAACTTAGCAAATCGGTAGCGGACTTCCTCTGGCATATCATAGAAATCGAAGTTCCTATCCATCTGCTTGATCCAATCCAGAAGGATCCTAGCATCAATCTGACCATCGTAAGTAGGGGCATCTACCTTAATCATCCGTCTGACATCAAAGCCCCTGTCATGATGCTCATAGCCCTCATCATCTCCATATTGGGTTTGGCGTCTTGACGGTGGGCCTCGACCCCTACCCTGATCCCTACCACGCCTTAGGCCTTGGAAGTTATCCCCTATCCGGTCATAACCGTCAGTCTGGTTATTTTCGTTTACTTCCTCAGGGTTAGGGCCTCTGCCCCTAGGTTCAGTGCCAGTTATGTTACGGCCTTGCCGTCCATCAGGGTTTTGGGCACTTGTCTCGAGGGTAGCCAACTTATCGGTAAGGGCTTGGAGATGGAGTTTTTCCTGTATGGTTTGAACGGCTTTCATGAATTCAGCTAGTTGCTCCGATTGGGTGGCGGTGCTAGGAGGGTCAGACATATCCTGGTATGCTCTACCACTACGAGTGGACATAAGGAGATGGGCAGCCAAAGGTACGGTTGCCACCAAAGACTCAAGGTCTACTCAGGATCTCCAATTGAGATAAGTAGTTAGCCCTTTCAATCTTGAGGTCAGAAATCTCCCTCTCGAGTATATGCTTTTGGAGAGAATAACGTCCAATGCTATTTGGTCCCGCCAACTTAAGAAAGAAAAGGGTGTCCTCTAATCTATGGTATCGCTCTCTTAGCTCAGACTCGACCACGGACAAACGGTGACAGAGACTAGACCTCAAAAGATAAGACATGTAAACAAGGGACAGCAATACTTAATTACCCTCAACCTAGACAAAACCATGCTCTGATACCAAGATGATGTAGGGGGTTCCTAGGTGACTAGGTCTCCTACAAGATTAACTAACTAGGTAGGGTCAACTCAAGGGGCTTAGGTAGATAGGACAAAAAGAAACTCAGCAAACAAGATTAAGCATGCAAGATAAAATGAGACTAACAAACAAAGTAGCCAAAAGCAATAATAATCTAGACGGAAAAACACATAAATTCTTACTTAAGTTTCAAGTGGGGACATGGAGAAGGGAACAAACGACATTCGAATGTTAAGTTCAACACAAATCAATCTAGACACCCAAATTAGATATGCAAACAATCAATGTCCTCTAGCAACCAACTAAAATAGAAAATCGGCAGGTTTTTTTTTGGAGATATAACAGTGACGAAACAACTTAAAACAACGGGTAAAGATAGGCATAATCAAAGGGCAAAGGCTGGCTTCAATGTCAATGGGTTGCAATATATAATAGGGATAAATGGAGGTGGGGAGGGTTTAGTTTAATGATTTACCGTACTGCTGTCCAGATCTGAGGAGAAAAGAAGAGATCAAGGTCCTCCAAAATAAAGAGATGCAGTCCACCTTTAGTTGATGAAGACAAGTCCAGCCGATTGTAGAGAGATCAGCACCAGCGGAGAGTAAACAACAACCGAGAGTAGCATGCAGACCAGATGGGTAGCAGCAGCAGTGATGTAATGGCAGCAGTGGGTAGCAGCAGCAGTGATGTAATGGCAGCAATGTGTAGCAGCAGCAGTGAGGTAATGGCAGCAGTGTGTAGCAGCAGCAGTGAGCATCGAAAGGGGAGATCAGCAGCAACAAAAACAGCAGCAGAAAAAAAGAATGGAAAAAAGAGAGGGAGGCGAGACAAGAGAGAAGAGAGAAGAGAGAGCCGAGAGACTAAAGAGAAGAAAGAGGTGAGAGAAAAGTGGGAAAGACGAGATTGAAAGAGAGAGAGAGAACCGTGAGAGGGGTGGGGGTTTGCTCTTGGCTTTTTTTTCAATTAACATTCAATGTCTTCCATAATGGCCAATGGCCTTACACTTAAATAGAATAAACTTCCAAAAATAAAAAAGATATTTAGAAACTCAATTACTTGAAATAAAAGACTACCTAATAGACCAATATAAAGAAGTCCTAGTTTCCTAATTATGTAAGACAATCAAATATCACTAGATTTAAAGCAAAGTACTAGAATCAAATAAGATTTGGTGGGATCCACAAGATCTACTGATTGGGAGGACAAGGGGGGGTCGAACCCAGCGCTGGAAGGCTGGTTCGACTCCTCTCCTTCCTTCTTTTTTGTTTCTTCTCTTTCCTTCTTCTTTCTTGTTTCCTCTCTTTCCTTCTTCTTTCTTGTTTAATCCTCTAACCACATAGATGGGCCTGGTTGAATCTTCTTTTTCTTTTGACTGTACACCTTGATGTCCCCATCACATAATGGTTAGTCATTTTCAAATTATTTTGAAAATCTTTTTTAATCCCTGACTTAAAAAACTTTGGGAAATAATACAAGGCACAATCAAAAGAAGGTTACAACTTCTCACTTCACCACTTTGGTTACAAGAATATATATATATATATATATATATGAAAAAGGTCATATTTTAAATCTAAACTTCAAAGGGGCGCGCTTGGTCCAACAGTAAGGTATGGATGCTGCAACCTGGTGGTCAAGCGGTCGAAACAGCCACTTGACATTCTCAGGGTAAGGCTGTATAGTTCTCGCCTCCCCCCTCCCCAGGGGACCTCGCACATGCAGGAGCCTCATGCACTGGGTAATGCCCTTTTTTTGTAAATTTTAACTTCATGGCATTGACACTGCAGTCAACCTTATAAGGTGTTCTGGACATCCACCTTGGGTTGTTCTTTGGAGAGTTTATGTTTTCTGGACGTGGAATGAGATGGTTTATTCTGAGTTCCACTAGATTGGATGCATGTACACTGTTGTTCATTTGATGTCCTCCCTGTAGCCCCTTCAGTTTATCAATGTTTTCCTCTGAATAATGGCTGTTGAGATTTTAATTTGTTAAAAAATGAATTGTTATGATTTATGAAAAAGGATTCTCCTTTTGCTAAGTGTCAGAGGTTGTCTACATAGAGGTATAGAGGATAAGGTACTGAACATGCCAAATCATTGTGAGCATGCTGTGAGCAGTGAGGAACCTGGATTACCAAACATCCTCCCTACAGTGGCTTTTCCAAAGCATCCATATCAGCAGTGAGTTATAAATTTGTATTACATCAACCATGGTTTTACTGAGTAGTCAGCTGTATTTTTTACGCTTCGACCATTATGAAAATTTTGCATGCTGTCTGAATGGGAATTTTCCTTTTTTAGGGAACCTTTTTACAATGATGATTCCTTGTATTACTAGCGATTCTCCTCCCCTCTTTTTGGTCTTCATTTTAATGAACATTATAATTTCAAGAAAACCTCTACCATATGAGTTGAAAGGTGAATTTGATCCTAGCTGTCTGATGGTGTTGTAATCCAATGGTTGTGAATGGGTTTGAGTCTTGAGGGCGGACACTTCGCACAAAAAATGCCTAAGGTTAGGACACTCCAACTAAGCTCTCCCAGGAAAAGTTCTCAAGGCGTCTAGGTGCCTTGGTCGCCTTGTTGGTGTCACCTTTGCGTCCAGACCGCCCCCAACGCTTGGGTCGCCTAGACACCATGACAACTATGCTCCCAAGACCTCTCATAGGTGGGACCAGGACTGGGTAAGGTCCTTTTTTTGGAGGGGTTTAGGGTTTCTTAATAACCAAGTCTGTTTTTGTCTCGGAGGGATATAAATGGTCGTTATGCGCGATCATTGAAGCATTCTCTGTTCTTTGCGAGTTTCAGACAATGTGAGGAGAGGGGTGTATGAGGTGCTTAGGGCTTGCATTTGGGATCTAAACTTGAGCATTATTGTACTGTTTTCTACTTTCTCATACTGAAGAATGAAGTTAATCACACCCAGGAAATGAATTCTACCTTGCCGAACGACTTAAATCTCTTCTTTTTACATTTCTTTGTTTTCTCATCCTCCCTCTTATTTTCTTCGCTCTTTTTTTTGGGGGGGGGGGGGATGTTGTTGCTTGCTTTTGACAGAAAGTTCTAGATGTCTGAGCTATCCGATAATAGTTTAAACTCTGCATGTGCATGTTGTGTATGCATTGACACAGCTTTTGTGCTTTGAGCATTCTGATTTATAAAGTATTTCATGCCATGAGGTGCAGACGTACAATGGGCTTGCATCAAGCAGTAGCTCTCTGCATGGACCACTGTCAAGCTGCAGACGTAATGGGTGATGATGGATGGTTCAAGACTGTAGTCTTGGCTGGTGGTACTGCATGTTTACCAGGATTGCCAGGTCTGCTTTGAGAATCTCTTGTTTATTTTTTTTCTAAATTATCAACACAGATGAATGAGTTGGATCAATGGGAAAGGGGTTCAAATTTAAAAAACACAACTGCTCAATAGTGCAAATGAGTTGGGGGTTTTGACGGCTGAGTGCTGGGGAATGTTCTGAAGTTCCACAAAGCTGTTAACTATATTTTTCAACTGTTTGTTGCAGAGAGGTTGGAGAAGGAGCTGTATGCAACTCTTCCTGCAAGCATGTCTAATGGAATTAGGGTTATTCCACCTCCTTATGGCACGGACTCTGCATGGTTCGGGGCAAAGCTTATGAGCAATGTAAGCTACTGCACTTCCTAAACAATCTAATATGCAGAGAATAACATATTGAAGATGCTATCTTGCTAAGTTGGTGAAGTCTGTGGAGGTTGTAGCATAGACCTGGGTTCACCTAACAATTCATTAGTGGCTGCCCATCAGGACAGAACTCCCTCCTGCTGATCAAACCGACACTTAGTGGCAGGCAATTTTGCCTTGTTTATGAATTTGAAAGAACATTGTTGAATGTTTGTCGATATGCAGGAAATAGTCAGATCTCCTCAGAACAAGAATGTCATTATCTTTCTAAGAAGACAAGCTCTGGGAACTCTACATAGTTAGTAGTGTGATAACTCCCCCCACCCCCACCGCCGAGCATCTGAAAAGATTTACTCTACACTTCATCATCTTTTGATTTGAATTAAGCAAGAAACCCTGCCAGTATGGCTTGAGATACTAAATTTTCAAGAACAGGCTGAGAAAAAAACTACGACTTTCATGATCGAATGATTCATTGTGCTTAAACTCGAATTCAACCAAGCCTTTTGCCAAACACATGGGTTTGGCTACACATACTCTGTTCCAGCATTCTCCTCTAATCTGCATCATGTCACTCCTTACAGAAGTACTTAGTGGCCTCTGCTACAAATGCTGTAGCCCTTCAAATGCCTCTTTTTCAACTCATCTCCTATCGGGCTACTCTTTATGTAATTAATTTTTTCCTATTTTTACACTCATCTATCTCAACATTCTCATCAAAGCTTGTTATGTTTGTCATGAACTTTTGTGCATGTTTCTTTTGCTTTACTCTTCATTTTCGGACACATTTGGCGTGGTGCTAGAACCTTGTTCAGAAACATTTTTGCTGGGATTGTTCTTGACCCGTTTTGAAAAATGACCCGCTCCAAAATATTTTGGTGACTACCCGAATGTGAAGTTTTCTGAGATCAGTGCTGGGCTCCGGGGGTATGGTTCGACCTGATGGATTGACCTGTGGCTTGGAGGAGTATATAATGTACTATCGTCTTGTTGAACAAGTCATTGTAATTTGGGGGGTTTTTCGAGGTAGGGTTTAAGAGCGAGTTTTCTCGCCGTTGCTTGGGTGTAATCTCTCTTCTGTATAGTGAAACATCTTCTTCTTCTTCGCCCGAGGACATAGCACACCACATCGGTGTGTGAACATTGTTAAATCTTTGTGTGTTGTGCAGATCTGCCTTGGTTTATTTTCGTGTTCGTTGGTGTTTGCTATAACAAAGCTCTATGTATGATTTTCCTCTGTTGTTTTTTGTCACCCAACATTCATCTCCATACAAAGTTGCTGGTGTTATATCTGTCCTACAGAATTTTCCTTATATTGAGATATGTCTATTATATGTAACTATAGAAGCACCTCTCCACTTCACCCACCCGCTCTAATTCTATGAGAAAAATCTTAAATTTATCCTTTATGTATGATTGACTTTAAATCTCTTTATGTATTCTATTATATGCTTTCTTTGTCAAATCAAGCTTATGCTGATGCACATAGCATCCCCCTAGTTGCACTATAGGTTGTAATGAATGGCTTCTTGGTTTAATGTAATCTTAGAACTCCAAGTGAATTTATATTCAGAGGCAATTGTTCATTTTATCAACATAACTTTGCAATCCTGCATTGCAAGAGTGATGAATGGTATCCATTTTTTATACTAGCTTAGATCTGTCAGAAAATTTAGATTCTCAGGCATTTGTTCATTTTATCAGCATGATCATGCATTATTGTGTGCACTTGACACCAATGCATCCTCCGTCCATTACAATGGCATAGGAATTAATGAATTTACTATACATGTATGGCAGTAGATGTTGATGTTTCAAACCACTCTTGATCTCTTAATGGGGTGTGGAAATGTTTGTGTTGATGCAGTTGAGCACCTTCCATGAGATATGGTGTGTGAAGAAGAAGCAGTTCCACCAGAAGTATGGACGCAGCCTTTTGATGGACTATTGGTGAACCATACATTTTCTGTACAGCTGGAGCCTTTAAGTCCATAGTCGTCTTTCGGAAAGGAGTGACCAATTCTTCTGATAAGCAGTGTGTACAGTTTACTATCTGGCCGGAGACTGTGATTTCATTGTCATCTCATGCATCCCATATTTCTTTCGCAGTCTCCCAACTTCTATATGGTCCTTGACACCACAGTGTGAGTAGTCATGATTTTTTAATAAAATTCCATGTCGTATTTCTTTCGTTCTGTATTATATCCATCTCATGCTTTTGAATGCATATTATTCACATTACAATGTTGAGTCCTTGCTTCCAAGTTTTGGACTCTAGACATATTTGTGGTGACATTTTACTATTTTTCTGTTCACCCTAGCAGTAGGGAACAAAAATTACCAGTACCCATATCTTGTCTTTTTGTTTCCCTACCCATTTTGTGTGTGCATTCGGGGCTACAACTCAAGTTGGCCTAACCGGAACTGCTCTTGGACCTGCTTTGATTCAGCTTTGGTTTAGGAATAGAGATGTGAAACACCAAACTAATGCTCCTAGATGATTATTTTTGTATTCAACTTCATAATCTTACAAATGGATTATGAAGGGGACACGCTGGATTTAGTAGTTGTAAGGTATTATGTCATTGGGTCTATTAGCTTTTGGATTGTTTTGTGTCAGCTTTCAATGTGGGAAGAGGGGATGGGGGGAAGTGATGACTTCCACTCTGAATGGACACAGTTTCAAAATAGCTCTCTTATATCATTCCTCTTTTCTTTTTTTTTCTTTTTTTTTTCCCTCCTTAAGATTTTATAAAATTATACATGGAGGCTATGGTAGTACAGATACATGTGTCATACATGGCAAGAAAATAGAATACAAGTTTTCTTAGATTGGTTTCGAGGCATTTCATCGGGAGATTTTCCGTCCGCCGTGCCCTTATTATTTTGCTTGTTACGTAATATTTGACAGGCCATTGATGTCAGCCCAAAGTGAGACTGACCACATAAGCACTTGAGCTGTCAAGCACTCAAGCACAAGAAAGACCAAGTATACTTGCTCACTGGCTAAAACTTGTGATCTCAATTGGCAAGTTTGATAATGATCATGTTCATGACAAACATGATTAAAAATATGTTGCTAAGATTATGAAGTCAAACTGAAGGTAAGAGGATGAAGATAATATGAAAGTAACAAACAACACGGGAGGCCACTAATAAGAGACAACAGGTTGGCCTAATACATATATAACCATATACACCTAAGAATTCAAGAAATATTGGCAAAAATTGATGGCTTTGTTTTTTTTGGTGTGGGGGTGGGGGGGGGGGGGGGGGGTTGGTTTGTTTAAAGATAATCAATTGATTTGCACTTGTTGAACACGTGGTAGGTGACATACAAGGTTCCATCAACTACGGAGCAGAGTTTGGCTTGTCATGTACTACATGGATAGGACCTTCCGAACTAAGGAATCTACAATGCTTGTTTTTACTTAAGCAGCCAAAAGGTTTAACAGAAAAGCATGGAAGAAGTCTTCCTAGCTGAAAAAGGAACTAATCTTGTCTCTCAAATAACAATGAATAAAACTTGGGTTGCTTAGTTGAATTTAAACAAATGACTGAATGGACTGAACTAATCAATCATTCAAATAAGCTTCGGTCTACAATGAAATCCTTACGATCTAATTCAAGGTTTTGAATTGATTCCTCCACCCCACCCCACCCCACCCCACCCCACCCCACCCCACCCCAAATCTCTTTTGGATAAGCAATCGGTTGATTCCTTACACGAAGATGAAATCACCCATGATAGCTACGGAAGACATTGTAAAGGCCCTATGTACTCAGTGCATGAGGCTCACACTACTACAAGGATCTAAGAAAGGTCATAATTTGCGCAGTCTTACCCCCGTTTCGTAGAGAAGTTTTCCAACTCGAATCAACAACCACTAAATTATAATGGAGCAACTTTATCATTGCGCCAAGGTCCACCTTCTTAAAAAACAACTCAAAGTAATCATAACGCGATCTGCATGGGTTCCATAGGTGAACGACTCTCTTGTTTTTGGAAGGGAATGGGCAGTAGAATCAACCTAATGATTCAAAATTCAAGTTGTCGCACCAGGCACACAATATTTTAGGTCCCATCAGCACCAAATCAAGGTATTAACAGACACTCTAATCTTGCAGGCAAAAATACTGAGACTTCTTGGCTTGCCTGCCATCATAGCCAGTGACTATCAAGGACTTGACCTCTTTGCATCAATGGAATGGATTCACCGAGTTGTAACAGAATGAATCTGAGTTAATCTCGAAAACATTCTTTAGCTTTCCTCATGACTATTGCAACTTTTCAACAACATGCTCTAGGACTAGGCAGCAGTTTTATATTCTTTGTTTTCCAGTGATAATTGTAAGAAAGTGAAAGGAAATAACAGGTTCCATTAACTTTCCCAGTAAGGGAGAGAGTATTTAGAAAGCCATAACGCACCACCTTATTGTCTTTTAACTATGAGCAACCCTCCCAAAGTAACATCATCAAAGCCATATTTTCCTTGCATTTCCTCTGCGGGTGAAAGACACCAAAGACCCCTTAGTAACCTTCAACCTCGTCTGGGTATCAAACCATTCGACAGAGTAAGAACTTCAATGAGTATAACAGAAATCTTCAATCTCTCCCAATATGGATTTGGAAAGCAGCAGCAACGCACAACTGGCAAAGTTCTCATAACTAAATTAATAGTAATCCAATTAAGGGTAATACCTGTTGTAATCGGATTTAGAGACGAGTCAGCCCCTCCACGCTGGAGATCACTCCACTGATATCCAGTACGCCACAGTTCCTCAGCTCCAATCAGTAGCAATGGGAAATAATATATATACCAGAAATGTTCTTTTCTGTGTTTGGTTGGTAAATAATGCAAGTATTTCTCTAGAAAGCGAAATATATCCTACATGAAAATACAATTAATTCCCTTCACTTCCTTTTCCCCACTTCCCTTGCAACCAACCGAAGTCTCCTCTCCAACCACATTCTTAATTATTACTCCATATTAGTCCTTTCAATTGACACAGAAGAGAAGGCATCCCCAGTTATCATATCACTTCTCTAAGTCTATACTCCATAGTAGTCCTAATTTTCGTCCCCCCACCCTTCTTTTTTGTTAAATAAAAATTTTTAATTTCAATATTACATAAAAGAAGATAGAAGACTTCTCAGGCGCCAATCCAACCACAACTTCAAGCTATGACAACAGTTATTAACAAGAGACCCGTTTATCTCAAAAAGACTGGATCGGCAGTCCAACCATGAGGTAAAGGTGGGTGATGGATTGGGAACGGGTTCCCACCCTATATACTTGTGGTCTCCCTTTTCCCCATCAGTATTCACCCAAAAATTAAACTAAAGGGGAAAAGTTCTCTAAGCTGATGGCAGATAATACACCAGCATCCTCCCTCTCTCTCTTCTCCTCACATGAAATGGGCGAGGATTGTGTTACTAATGAGGTTTCCGGCTATGGCAAACACCCTTTCCACGAATAAACAAGTACCTGAAAGGCTGGAAGCCTGGAAGCCAATGTTAAGGATCCATGCCGATCCATGCCCATGACAGATTTTTTTCACCTTTTACTATTACATACTGTATAAAAGGCAAGCCATATTTCTTCTTCCTTTTTATGCTGCCAACTGTAGTTTGTTGTCACGATCCAATTTTTTTTAACAGATTTAACATACTTTGCTGCAACAACCATCCTCGTCAATGTCCCACATAAAGGCCAGTGAAATCTTTTCTTCCTCTCATTCTGTCCACCATAGCTTGTTCAGCAGCATCAAAACCTTCAACAGAAGAACCTTCTTCGCTGCAACAAGAATCCTTATCAACATTACTACAGTTTCAACAGGAAATCTAGCATAAAACCATCATAGCTATCATGTCATACTATGTTTAGGAAACATGAACATAGCTACTTGTAACAACTGCAGGCTTTAATCTCACTTCCTATCTGAAATCAAGAAAAGTTTGTCCTTGGGTACTTGTGAAAACATCTAGTTTGTCCTAAAATTTGGGACAACTCATTTCACTAAGATGGAGTCCGCCAAACTATGAAGAAGCTAGAAAACTAAAAAATTAAAATTTAAAAGCAAACTAGACAAGGTAAACAAACTCCATGAAGTCAGTTCTCCTCAGGGAAATTCCAATATCAGAGTTTCCAGGCTCCCCTTGAGATTCGAAGTCAGGTGAGCCCTGCAAAGCTAAGCCTCTCTAAATGAGGCATTGGAGCTCTATTGAAACCAATGTTCCGAAATCCAACCTCTCCATCAACACACTTTTGGAGCCTTGTCTGTGTGTCTGGTTCAACCATCTTGGCTAGGCAAGTTAAAATTAAGCCCATAATTTGTTATATACTCAATAATGTGTCAAACTGGGGAAAAAAAAAAATGCTTTCATTGAAACCAATGTTCTGAGATCCAACCTATCCATCAACCCACTTTTGGGGCCCTGTCGTGGTCTCTGGTTCAACCATCCATGCAAGTTACAACAAAGCCTACAATTTGTTGCACATTAAAGTGTTGAACTGAAAACAAATGTGCAATGGTAGCTTGCTGGTTGAGTATGTATTCTGCAGGAGTTAGGCATTCATATGTCTAGTGCGCATGCATGCAAGCGTGTGCTAAGTGTTCATGTCTAGTGTGCATATGCCAGCGTGGGCACACAAGTGTAAGTGTGTACTAAAGATTTTAGTATCAATATACTTCGGCAATTTTATATTCATATAATTCGGCACAAGACACTTTATTTACCCTTGGAACACATGTCGACATGAAAAATGTGTATGGATATCTGCCCAACATACACTAATATAAGAACGAATCACAAGTGATCCAATCCCAGGCAGGATCTTTATTAAATTCAATATAAACCAAATTCAGGGACCGATAAGAATGAATAAACAAAATATAAGAGAATAAAGAAAAAAAAGAGAATTCGATGAAGGGTTGAGAAGGGGGAAGAGGAACTAGTGAATGGGCATCTCACCCTCTGATTTAGGCATCTCACCTACAACAGCATAAGCCATCTTTTTTTTTCATCAATAAATTCGTTTTCATTGTTATAGCCATTTACAAACTTATATAGAAGACTCAAAACTGACTCAAACCCTAAAAAGGAAAAGCCTAACCCAATCCCTAACTAATTGGGAAACCTAAACTAACTAGGAAACTTAAATAATAAAGGAAATAGACTCAAAACAGAACTCTAACTAAACTAATGAATTAAATATCGTTTTCCTACATTCTACCCATAATTTAGGCCCATTACAAAGAAAACTCATTGGATCAAAGGCCCAACACATACATTATCCAACCCAAGGCTTATTTGCAATAAAATAAGCTCATTAAGTGACTTATCTGCATCAGTAACACTTCAACATGGCTGTGGAGAAGAATGGCATTAACCCATCTTTTATTGAATAGGTAGGCATAGGCCCTGAAGAGAGTTGAACTCATGACCTCTAAATTGTGAGGTGATGATCTTTCCCAACTGAGCTACCCCCCCCCCCCTCTTAGGGGTGCATAAACCCATCCTTTCGACATAAGCCCCTATGACCGATTAACCCCACCCCCTGACACATTGAAACATCACAGAAAGGAAAAAGACCTCAGGAAGGTTGAAATTCCCATTCTCAAATCAAATTTATGACATATGACATGCAAACAGCTGTATTTTGAAAGGTAGAGGTTAGACCAAAAGTTTGAAAAAGTTGCACAGTTGTCAGCTCTTTCATATCTTGTCTGTCATCTGTTGCTTTTTGACACAGGAGGATGTAGTTGTCGGTCATGCTAGCACATCTCATTGAAACACTTCCATAAAAATCTCAACTTTATGAAGATCATTGGAAACATGACCAAGACTACTTCGTTGTTTGCTTTTATGAGTGCTTGGACATGATCCTTTTTGCTTATAACCAAATCAGAATTAGCACATTAACTTGAGCCAAGCAGGGATACACTAATGTTATCAAGATAAATAGTTGAACAAGATTCATCTACCAACCCCTAGTAGTTCCCATAGAGCTTAAGTAGATTGCTTTAATACTTGGTGGTTCTTTAACATTCTCAGACTGGGAATATGAATAAGAATTTTCCTAATTTAAAGTCCTTGCACTCTCAACAGAGTATTCTTGGGATCAGCGAATTATGGGAAGAAGCTTTTTCACAGATCCACAATGTATTAAGAACAAATGGCATATTTTTATTTTTTATAGAACTTACCCGAAATTTAGACTCTCTTACATTCTCTAATAAATCAGCAATTTCCATTTGTTTCATCACTGCAGCATGCATCACCTGAAATAAATGGATAAGGGAACTGTAATGGAAAGAAACAATGAGAGTTAAGATCCAAACTTCTTAATGAGGTAAAATAGCTTACTCTCTTTGTTTTCTCAAGGTCAAGCTCAACAGATTTGATACGATCCAAAGATTCCTGTAGCAACTGGTCCTTATCCAAAGGAATCCCTGCAGGCTTGGTGCTAAGTTCCTCAAACAACTTTTCAAGTCTCTGAAGACGGTCCAAATATGGAAGGGCATGGTCTTCTTCCTTCACAGATTCTTCAGCAGGTGGATGAATTTCCTGATTGGACTCCAAAGAATTAGAGGGGTGAATGTTACCCTGCCTTCTCCCATGTCTACAGCGTAGAAAACGAAAGTAGGCGAGCAATTTGATCACAAAAGCTAGCAGAACTCTTGCAACACTCTGGAAATCTCTCTCCCCCAATTTGTCCTTAATGGTTTTGATCCTATTAATAAATGGAATACCTGACAAAAGATGTACAAAAGTTAAAAAGTTAAATACAAATACTGCACGAAAAGGTACTAGGTCTCAATGTACTAACATTTTCAAGAATTACCTTTTCTCTTTTCGGGAGTATATAAGCTGCAGTATTAGTATTTCTAGGGCCATCAACTCTCAGCACTCCCCACCTAATCCACCCAAATATGGCCCAAGCCCAACCAAATCTGCCCGAAATTCTGAATTATCCATCAAAACCCCCCAAACCTACTCATCCAATTGCCCAACTATCTAATTCTTTCTTACAGTAAAAAGATTGAAATTTGAATTGTTATTATTTATATTTCCCAGACCCACCAAGTTGCCAACCCCTAACAGATTATTTCACCATATAATCTACAAAAAGAAATCTGTAGAAGAATGATTTGACCATAAAAATTAATTTAATTAGCATTATAGAGTGAGAGAAGAAGATACCTTCTGGCTTTGAAATTGCCTCTGCAGTAGAAGGGCTCCCCAGATACTCAAATCCCCCTGATTGGTTCTCAGAACTGGACCCAACTTGACCATTGTCTATAGCTTTATCAACAACAGTAAAATGATCATCACAACTGTAGTAAACAGTCGGATCCGACACCCTGGCCTGCATGAAGTTGGAAAAATATAAGTTTAAAGATAAAAGAGGGTCAAAGAGAAAGCTAAGTCACATTTGTTAATGAAAGATAGAGGGGACATCAGTCTTCGACTTGGCAGTACAAAAACAAATTATTTTCATGAAGATGTTAAAGGATGCAAAGGCAAAACTGGACAGAAAAAGTTATATCACAAGGATAAAGTAAAAAAAAAGTATCATCTGCGGATAGAGTTGAGGACACGACAGCCAGACATGAGTATGACCCATAATTTGAAGTGTCCAGGTCACATCTCTAGTGTGATCAAAGAGGATCAGGTTCAGCATTTTGAAAATTTTCCAATTAATCTCCATTCAGAAAGAAATAAACCAAATCAAAGAACCAAGAAGCCAAGTGGTTGGCACCCCACGCCAACCCCCTCCCCCCAAAAAAATCCAAGTGGTTGTTTAAGTAGGCAATCTGGTCCATGCACAACCAGAACCTGCCTTTCTTTTCTGAGCTCCAGGTTGGAACAAAAAATGCAAATCAGACCTACCTGAGGATAGGCTTCAGCTAGAGGCCATGGTTGCAAAACCCAACTTTCTATATAGCATAATCCGGTTTGTCCTTCATGTATGTCTGTATACGTATATGAATGTGAAGGAATTTGAATACCTCAGAAACAAAAAATGACTGGTTTTTGTAAATTAGGGACAGAAGCAATTTCATGCACCATAGGTGATATGTAATTCACTAAATAAAAACATACATTGTCACTGTGAATATAAGAAATTATAGGGTCTTTAATCATGGTTCTTAATCTCCGTCGAAACTACAAGTTTCAACCGAGACAACTCGGTTTCGACTTTGTCCAGGATGAAGAAACTGGTTTGTACTAGGTTTCAGCCCTGTTTCGACAAGTTTCACGAGTTTTGATACTTGGTTTTGACCAAGTGCTGGGAGTTTCACAAGTTTCGACACTGCCAAGGGGGATTTTGCTAAAAACTTGCAGTTTTTTTTCCAAATCACTTGATTTCTTCCTACTTCTTGGCATTCTTCTACCGTGATTGGAGCTTAAAGGTGACGTTTTTTTTCCAAATCTAATTTTTGGAAGAATTAGTAGAGACATAGTGTTGGGCACAAAATATATGATGAGATAAACATAAACTGCATTCGGAGGACCGTCACCTACATCTTTAGTGGTACACAACTTGTTGATTCATAGTTGTCAAGGAGACGCCTAAGCGTCCAGGCGGCTCAGCCTGGATTGGTACCTTGGTCACCTAGGCGTCGCCTTGATTTTTGACGATCCTCCATCGCCTTGAGTCACCTTATGCCTTGACAAATATGCGTGGATTAGACCCGCCAAGATACCCCATGCATTGAGTGGTTAGTGTTAAATACTTGCATTTTCCTAACTAATTGAAAACAGGAAGCATTTTACTTTGGTTATTCCATTTGGAGTTCCTCAAGTATAATTTATAATCTTATTTTGAAAAGAAATTAAGGAGTATTTTATATCAAGAAAGTTATAGCTTAAATCTTCCCAAGCCAAAGCCAACCTGATTAGTGATTCAAAGATCACCACTGTTTCAAGCAATGAAACTCCAAGCTTGGGATTAGGCCCGGGTTCATTGCATTAGGCCAGTTTTGAGCAAGCAGTCAAAATACAAAGCATTCATCCAGGGAACTCAAGTATCTGGGATTAGGTTTAATTGAGTTGATTTGTTGAAATTCTTTTTCCCTTATGGCTAGAAAATGGGGGGTGTGGGGGGGGAGAGCGAGAAAAATGTTAGACCGTATCCCATCCTTTTAAAAGATGAACACCTCCCCCCCAAAAAAAATAAATAAATAAACAAAAACACAAAGGGAGAATTTTCTAGTCTGGCAAGTCCATGAAGTATCTCTAGATTAGCATCCAAGTTCTCACATGGCAGATTGCATAGGGCTGAAACTTTGTGGATGGTGGAAGACCTCCAAGGTCTGCTACTCACACGTCAAGTGTCAGTACAATGTAGCTTGCCAAGTGGCAAACTAAAGCATTGAAAATTTCAAAACTACCAAGACAATGCAGAGCAAGAGGGTGCAAGGAGGTACATAGGAGAGTGTGCGACTGAATCTGAGGCTGAAATTTGACATATGGCCAATCCAGACCATTACCTAGATATCCAAATCTTCGATACAGCCACTTCACCTTCCACATAGAACTTGTGTCCCAGTCTAGAGATACCCTCTAGATCTGCTGGTCAAGGAAACTTCTACAAATATTCATCTACAAAATGTAAGCTTCCCAAAAGGGGCACGATTGGTCAGACGATAAAGGTACGAATGTTGTGACCTGGTAGTCAAGCGGTCAAAGAAGCCTCTCGACATTCTCGGGGTAATGCTGTGTAGTTCTCGTCCCCTAGGCCCTTGCACATGCAAGAGCCTCGAGCACCGGGTACACCTTTATTATTATTAATTTTTTTAAAGTAGGATTTAAATAAAAAAAAAAAAAAACCAAGAATTTGTTACATATATGGAAAGGAATAACACATGCCATAACTCACTTCTTCATGAACTGGAGCCAATCGTGAAAACCTTGAACTCCGTAGCCCAGTAGGAGAACAAGGATCATCAACATCTTCTGATCCAGATTCAGCTGTCGATGTATCACTATTTCTTCCCTGAGCATAAAAAGTAAAAATCTTATTTGAACCTTCTGCCATATAAACTACAGCTTAATTTAAGATTCAATATTACCTTTTGCCATATCTTAATGTAAGACTTGATTTTCTGCTCCTTGTCAGATATTCTTGTGACTTGCCTCACAAATGTTGATTCTGCATTATTTACAAGCTACAAATGATAGAACCAACTTAGCACGACATTCTTTATTGGTAAGCAGATCTCAATCCATCTTTGATTAAAATTATAACAATAACTTATGTCTGCTAGATATTAAGAGGAGATAACCTTACTTTCATTATATCAGGATCATTCCATGGTCCTTTATTAGACCAAATGCACCCTCCTTCGGCAGAGCATGTACATGTTCCACCCAAGAAGTCAGGCAGTTCACTGAAAAATATTAGAAGAAATGAATTCAAGGGCATGATGGACGATCAATTAAGTAATAAACTCTGAATAGAAACATACAGACCTTGAGTCAATGAAGTCCAGCAATTTACTCAAGCACCTAGGTTCCAGAACCTGAGATTTAGAGGTTAATTTCATAGGTCACTTAAGGCTGCAGAAAAGCACACAATTATATATCTTTCTTATGCTACATTATCTTACTTGTATCTTTGCAATGGTCTTTGGGTCAAGAAATTTCTTCACAGCAAGCCAAAGCATCTTGAAGCCAGGACCAGCATTAACAATGAACATACAATGCAGTGTCTGCAAAAAGGCAGCTGTATAACAGCTATATACGAAACAATTTCTTCAGAACATAAATCTGTTGTAAAGAATTAAGTACCTCAGGGTAGTAATTGTTATCAATTTTGGCAATACCAGCCAGGAGATCTCCAGCAATCTTGGTGAAATTTTTGATACCCTGCACCTCAGACATAAGCATGAGTAAAAGTCTCATAAATGTGAATCTGATACCATGGAAATAACCTAAATAGAATCTATTTTAGATATCTAGGGGTCTACCATAAATAAAGAAGGTGATGTAGAGGATGATAAAAAAAAGGCCGTTACCCAGTGCACAAAGGCTTCCCGCACTTAAGCAGGGTTCTGGGAGGGTATATAGGTAGGCAGCCTTACCCCCTTTACAGAGAGGCTGGTTCCCAGGACTTGAACTCGCACCACTGCGCAGGCAGAAAGAGCCCTTTGCCATTCCTCCAAGCAACGACCCCTCTAAAGGATGGATGAAGTGGAGATGTGCATTCGGAGTCTGATGTGATCGGCGTATCCCTCTAAAGCTCAGGGGAAAATTCCATAGGACTATTGTACGTCCAACTATGATGTATGGGGCGGAATGTTGGGCATCCAAGAAGAGTCATATTGAGAAACTACGTGTAGCTGAGACGAGGATGTTAAGATGGATGTGCAGTAAAACTAGGAAGGAATGAAGGATAAAGTAAAGAATGAGAATATTAGAGCTGTTTTGGGAGTGGCCCCCGATCGACGACAAGCTCTGTGAAAGTCATTTGAGGTGGTATGGCCATGTTCAAAGGAGGCTTGAGGACACCCCAGTAAGGAGTGATTGGATCTAGGTTGAAGGAACCAAAAGAGTTAGGGCCAGGCCTAAAATGACTATAGACGAAGTGGTGAGGAATGACATGCATAGCCTTGGTCTTGTCCCCACTATGACCTTGGATAGAACCTATTGGAGGGCAAGGATCCATGTAGCCGACCCCATTTAGCATTGGAATGCATGGATCGATAGAATCTACTATGGAAGCCTAAGCAGAAGCTCGGGAAACCCACAAGGTGCTGGCAGCAGTCCAGTGGGCTGAAATCAAGTTTTTTCCTTTTGGGTAGTAATAATATATGTTGGGCTCTTTTCTTTATCGGTTTCATTGTAATGGGCCTAATCTACAAGCCCATATTTGGGGGATAAAGTTTGAATACAGGAACAATGTTTTTAGCTTTTTAAGTCAAGAGTTTAAATTTGATAACAATACTTATTAGCCAGCAAAGAGTTCTGTTTTGAGTTTGCTTCACTTGGATAGAATGAGAGAGTGATCAGGAGTGCTTTTATGAATCAATATATGAATTTCAAAAGGTCTTTATAAAGGCAATATCCCCATCACTTAGACATGATTTTGAGTAACAAAATTAAGTTTTCAAGAGCTTTTGTGTTTTTGAGCTGTACATACGTGGATATAGTAGTGGGCAAGCGTTGGCGCAACAGTTAAGTTAGTTCTAAGCTAGCCATGCTCCCCCATCGCAATGTAAGGGATTCCCCAAGGAACAGGCTTGTTGTCTCCTGGGATCTACCTAGCTCCATTTTAGTTCCCCCCACCCCCCATTATTGTTGCGGCTATGTAGCATCTTGCTTTATCTCCTTCCCTCCACCTTTTTCCCCCTTTTCTCTCTATATATTCTTGTTCTTTCTCTCTTCTTGCTTTAATATATTATTAATTCATCCAAAAAAAAAAAGTTGTGCTATTGTAACCTATTTGGTTGCAGGTTTGAAACTTCAAAAACCACCTCTCCTTCTAAGCAAGGGGTAAGGCTGTGTATATTTACCCCTCAAGACCCTGTAATAGCTGGAGCCTTGTGCACTGGGGCACTTCGTTTTTTTATGCATAGACCTAGTCCAGATCTGATCTTCTACCTTCTTTTTCTGATCAATTAATTATCAAGTGCGTTATATGCCAAGAAGATCCACGATAGAAGCTATTTTCTTACTTAGGAGGCTCATGGAAAGATGTAGAGGGGGCAAGAAGGATCTCTATAGTCTATACGGTCCTTGTTGACTTAGAAAAAGCCTACAACAGGGTTCCTAGAGATTTTATCAGGCATATTCTAGAGAAGAGAAGGGTATCAAGTAAATATGTGGATAAATTAAAGATATGCTTGATGATGTGGTGACTACCGTAAGAACATTGGGGGTCAAGGTAATGAATTCCCAATTACAATATGGTTACATCAAGGATCAGCCTTATGCCCTTACTTGCTTGCGCTTATTGTGGATGATATAACTAGAGACATCCAAGATGAGGTTCCTTGGTGTATGTATGCTTTTCGCTGATGATATTGTTTTGGTGGACGAGAAAAAAGCGGGGGTTGACGCCAAGTTGGAGCTATGGAGATTAAGCTTAGAATCAAAAGGTTTTAAGATAAGTATAACAAAGACATATATAGTGTGTAACTTCAGTCATATTAGGACGGCTGATGAGGGGGTGAATATTAATGATAGGTTTACCAAAAAACAAATGAATATTGATGACGAGGAAATTCCACAAAGTGATTTCAAAAGAAAGAAATATGAAGATCTCCATAACAATCTGAGCACAAAGGAAAGGGAAAAGACTATCTACAAGATAGCTGAAATGCGGGAAAGGAAGAGCAAAGATCTCGACCATGTTAGATGAATTAAAAGTGAAGATGGTAAAGTACTAACAAGGGATGAGGACATTAGGGAGAGATCAAAAGTTTAATTCTGCAGCTTATTAATGGAGACACTTCTAGTAATAGTATTGCAGAAGATTGCATTTCCCATCAAGACATCACATGTTGTAAATATATACGAAAAATCAGGGTGTCTGAAGTAAAGGCAGTTTTAAGAAGGATGAAGGTAGGCAAGGCACAAGGCTCAAATGAGGCCCTAATAGAAAGGTGGAAGAGCTTAGGAATTTGTGGTTTATCTTGGCTAACCAAGCTGTTTAACAAGATCATGAGCACAACGAAAAAGTTATATGAATGAAAGAGAAGCGTTGGGATTCCAATTTATAAAAATAAAGGTGATATTCAAAGCTCCAATAACTATAAAGACATAAACAAATGAGTCATACTATAAAATTATGGGAGAGGATTATTGAAACCCACATAAGAAAAGAAACTACTATTATAGAGAGTCAATTTGTTCTTTTGACAGGAGATCCACGACAGAAGCTATTCACTTAGGAGACTTAGGGAAATATTTAGAGATTGTAAAAATGATCTCCATATGGTCTTTATTGACCTAGAAAAAACTTATGACAAATTTCCTAGAGTGTTAATCCGGATTTTGGAAGAGAAGTGTTTCAAGTAAATATATGGACATAGTGGTGATTATTGTAAGAAACGTGGTGTAAATGGAGTGAATTCCCAATTATGATTGGGTTAAATCAAGGATCAACTTTATGCCCCCATTTGTTTGTGCTTATCATGGATGAATTAACCAGAGACATTCAAGACGAGTTTCCCTTAGTGTATGCCTTTTGTTGATGATATTTGGTGGATGAGACAAAAGCAGCGACAAACGCTAAATTGGAGTTATGGAGATTAAACTTGTAATCACAAGGTTTTAAGATAAATAGAACGAAGATGGTGTATATGGTGTGTAACTTTAGTTACACGAGGACAGATAATGAGGTGGTGAAAATTGATGTGAGGGAGGTTCCACAAAGTGATTATTTTAGGTATCTAATATCACACCCAAGAAACGGCCCAGATCCGATGAGCCCCGAAGGTTGGGCAAGAATCGGGAGATGAGAGGGCATCTCTTTAGTCCCACATTAACGAGGGAAAACAGGTTGGGCTAGTTGATAATCTCTAGCACCCCTTCCATAGTCACACAACGTTTTAAAGCCATGAGGCTCATAGGTCAAAGCGGACAATATTGTAGCTTGGTATGTTGTTAAGGCATTATAAATGGTATTAGAGCAAATCCTGACACGTTGTGTGGCCACAACGGGAACATTGTGCCGCAAAGGGGGGTGCATGTCACACCCAAGAAATGGCCTAGATCCGGTGAGACATAAAAGTTAGGCAGGAAATGGGAGGGGCATTGAAGGGGGAAATCTCTTTAGTCCCACATCGGCAAGGGGGAGAGACTGCGCCAGTTGATAACCTTTAGCACTCCTTCCATAGTCATAATGCATTTTAAGTCTGTGAAGCCAATGGACCAAAGTGGACAATATTATGACTTGGTATGGGGTCGAAGCGTGAAATCTTAGCTCAATCATAAATAAAGAATGTGATATAGAAGAGATGTTTTACAAAGAATTAAAATAGGATGGATGAAGTGGAAGATGTGTCCAGAGTGTTGTATAATTGATTTATTCCTTTAAAACTTAAAGGGAAGTCTCATAGGACTATCAAACGGGCTATAATGTATGGTGCAAAGTGTTGGGTAGTTAAGAAGCAACATGTAGATAAACTAAGCATAGTGGAGATCAGGATGTTGACGGATGTGTGGCAAAACAATGAAGGACAAAGTAAGGAATGACCACATTAAAGCTGAATTAGGTGTAGACTTGTACATGATAAGCTACGAGAAAGTTGTTTGATGTGGCATATCCATGTTCAATGGAGGCCTTCGGATGTTCCAGTTTGGAGCAGTGATTTGCTTCAGATTGAAAGATCTAAAAGAGCCATGGACATTCCTAAAATAACCCTAGGAGAGTTGGTGACGCATGGGCCTTCTACCACGTATGACTTCGAATAGAGCTGATTAGAAAGCAATGATCCATGTAGCCAACCCCATTTAGTTGGGATAAGGCTGAGTAGTTGTAGTTATTGTTGTTGTTGTTATTGAATTCCAGCTTGCAAATCAGTTTATCAGTGATCTATTATATTACTATTGAACAGTTCTCAACTCTGATCATCTGATTCTGCTGAGATTTCTTAGTTCTAGACCTTAGCTTGAATCGTAAGCAGGTGCAAATTTGCCGATACGCATTTCTCCGATTTTCAAGATTATTATACCGATTGATAGATCTGTTAAACTAGTATTACTGACCAGAATCCTAGGCAGATCTGACTGTTGGATTATGAGTAATTTAATTTTCCTATTATTCATCTATTCTGTCCCTCTTCTGTTATTATATAAAATCTTAAGTGATCCTGGTCAAGTGTGGTTGAATGCTTCTAGGTCCTTTCTAGAACTCTGACCATATCACAGAAGCTATTGAAAACAAAGAACATCATAGAGTGGTATTCAAGCTGAACCAGATAGAAAAGTCAACTTTGTTGGTGAAAAACCAAGTTATTTGGTGGCTACATCATGCAAGTAAAAGACTACAAACAACAGATCTTATATCATTTCAAAACTTCAATATTTTCTTAGAAGTTAGGAAAATCCTAAAACAAACTTCAATGCCCACGAAAGCACAAGAAATGGAGATCAAAACATACCAAACCCTGAACATCCAATATTGTTGTAGTCGATCCAATGTGCCTCCTTGCTGCAATTGAACATGCAGGAAATTTCTCACGTAGTGCCTTCTCAAACTCCTGTACATGGTACTTTAAGTAGCGATCAACTGTGGTAATGCGTGTAAGTTTATTTGGGTGAGCTTTCCCAAGCCTCTCGATATATATAGGCCTTCCATCTTTATCAACCCCATGGTACCCTTGAGGATAATATTGTAAAACTTCTTCCAGTTCTTCAAATTCGAAGTCCTGAAGATACAGTTCAATATGGTGTCATGTTGAAGGTGAAATTAAATTGTTAAGTTTAAATATCTATGGATATCCCAATTCCCAATGTAACTAGTTCAACTCACATGCTATCAAAATATATGAGCATCTTTTTTGGGAATGAATAGGGTATTATAATTAATCTACTAGTATGTTAGGATCTAAACTACTTAAGTTCTAAACCATTTTCAATGTACCAAGTACCAACTAGTGACAAAACACCAAAATCTCCTAGTTTTGTCAACACAGAATGGGAGGTGCAATAAAATAATGCACAAACCTCCAATATGGTATCTGTTCCAAACTCCTTTCTCCATTGGAGCATTTCTTCCCACGTTTGGACTGTTTTATCAATGTTGAAGTCCCTTGCTTTCAAAAACCTGCAACATTTAAAAAGGAATAGTCAGGGATTGAAGACCACAAAGCAGTGATAGACAGTGGAATGAAAATAAGAGGCTAATTCTAGTACCCCACCATTACCATCACTTCATAGTCCACAAATCTACAACCATCTTCCACCCCCCCACCCCCCAAAAAAAAA
>NC_056567.1:33637168-33718652 GCF_013358625.1 Macadamia integrifolia | reverse complement strand
AAAAAAAAAAAAAAAAAAAACCCATACCACTACATGGTGGGACTGCTCTTACAGATAGGGAATGTGCTAAACTTAAAAGTATCATTTATCTATGGCATTTGAATTAGATATGACTTAATGAAAGTAGTCGATCAAAGGAGTTTAACTAGTGGACTGACCTCAACAGGATATGATAATCATCATGCCTAGAAGGTAATAAATCCTTGGCAATAAGTTTCTGACGCAATTCATGGACAGCACTCTCCTCTCTAGCATCTCTTATGTCCTCTATGGAAACCGATGAAACCCTATAATCAATTTTCCTCTTCCCACGCTTCTTAAGAGAATGCGTGAACTTGTTGGAAGCATTGATTGCCTTCTTCTTAAGCACCCCAATTTTGGTCCTGCGTCTCTCATCTTCGGAATTCTCAACATCGGACCTCCTTTCTTTTATTTCATCATGGATGCCAAGTCCTTCTGGGCCTTCAGTGCAACAAATTAAAATTGGAAAATGTTTAAACATTTCATAGCAAGACTGACATGCAATAATTAGCTCAAAATAACATCAGTATTTTTCCTCACTTTTTTTTTTTAAAGGTTCAATAAGCCCTCGAGAGTAAGTAGGAGGCTTGGGTGGAGGGAGAGTGTTTATTGTTCTGATGTTAGCATCCGCATCTTTACAATCTTCAGATCCAGTAAAAAGTAAAACCATTCTAACAAGCTACAAAGACTTACCTGACATTCGGAGCAATACAAAAGGACGAATTTGGGTCTCAAGCTCTAGAGAACAAACAACATTGCTCAGAGAACCCGAGGAAATCCATGATCTACAGAAACAAAATCAACAGAGGAGACAGCAATGAACTCCCGGATGCTTAAAATTCAATTCAAAAGACGTGTATGTAAAGGTGTAATTAACTGTTTAATCAAAAACGAAAAGAAAGACAAAAACAATCATGCCCCTGGTCATTTGATTAGTCCAGGTCTCCTGGAAATGCAAAATATAGCAAACTCAACATTCCCCGCAGCTGTCGAATGTCAGAAGTTTGCCAAAGCTGATAATTCCTTCCTTGTTGAGGGTAATGTGCTAATTACAGTTCATTCTTTCAAATGGCTTCCCCTTCTTTACGTTTTTCATTTAATTATCATCTTCAACGGAACAAAAAAGAAACACTGCACAGATCCAAAAGATAAAGGCACCAAAGTTGAGCTTATTCGAGCAACCCCGTCAAGCTTCCAATTTCCAAACCACATGTGAGAAAGAGAGGCATTCATAGAAGAGAAACCGTTAAAAAAATTCAACTCTCGAGAAACCAAGCAGCGTTAAATCTCCACAAATGTCAGTAACCACCACGAACTCGAATCTCACAATTAAACTAGAAAACAGAAAGCATACATGGTTAAGAAGCATATAAACGAGAAGAAGAAGAAGAAGAAAAACCCAGAAGAATCTAGACGTACCATTCGAAAAGCCCTTATTCGAGAGGAATTCAATGAAAATAGGAGGAGAGCTATCTGAACCCGGGTACCTTTGCACAGAGGAGGGAAAAAGACAAAAGAAAGAAGAAGAAATCCAAGGAAACAGAAAAGATAAATGGAGATTGCTACACTGAAATCAGAGAGCAAACCCTCAGCTTCCCGAGGATTTAAAAGCGTCTGAAAATTGATGGCCTCGGTAAGAAACTGAAGAAGATCTCTCTCTCTCTCTCTCTGGTTCTTGTTTTCTGTTTAAATCAAAATGATGAAACCCCAAAAACAAAAAACTAAAACAAAATATAATAAAGAAAGGAGAATTCGAAAGTTCGAGCGCCTCCTTCCTTTATCTCTCTTTGCTTTTTCACTTTTGCAGTTTTGCCACCTATCTTCTTTCCTCCCCTCTCCTCTCCTCGCAGATTTTTTTCAACTGTTATTGATACGTCGATAAAGTTTATTCTCATGCGTTCTTTGTTCTTTTTCTGTTATTTTTTATTCTCTTTTCCTCTCCTCCTCTCATTTTTTGTTTTCACTTTCCTCCTTTCGGACGAGGGAAGGAAGGCCCTACCACCTTAGCCCCTAGCTCCTATGAAAGAACGAAAAACTAATAAAATGATGGGGGACCATAGGGGTGTCAACGGTCCGGGTTGGTGTGGTTTCGGTCCGGTTTCATCGGTTTCGGTGTGACTTTGGAACTGATCGAAACCGACCCATTAAGGATTTATCGGTTTCGGTCCGGTGTCGGCTTTGGTGCGGTTTGGATTCGGGTTGGTACCGGTTTGGATTTATTAGGTTCATTTCGGTTTGGATCGGTTTTTTAAACCGGTATGGAGCCATTAGGAAACAACCAAATGTTGAACTGCTGAACTTCGATTTCTTAAATCGATTTCTAACCTGGTTGGTTTTGGTTTTTTGTCTAATTTGGATTCGACTTTCCATACAAATGTATACAAAACTATGCAAATTTTGATTTTTTTAATGAATTTTGGAGTGTTTCAGTTTCTTACCGGTTTGGTTTCGGTTTCGGTCCGGGTTTTGAGCCGGTTTCGGGTTCATCCGGTTTTCGGTGCGGTTCGGTTTGGTTTTGGGGTTGCAATACTCAAAACCGAACCGAACCAATAAGGCTTTGGTTCGGTTCGGTCCGGCCAATTTTACCGGTTCGATTTAGGAATTGACATCCCTAGGGGACCATAATCAGATCATATAAAGGCAGCGTAGCAATCCTTCTCTCTCATTTTCTAAATTATCAAGGGAAAAAAATTGCTACGATGTACAGACAGGTCATATTTTACCCGTGAACTTCACACTCTTTCTTCTCATTAAAATCCTCTTTATTAGATGATTTGATTTCCCATCCCCACGGTGGTGTGAAAGTAATATACTCCATCCCTTTGGCATCTCAATAATCCCTCTCCTGCAAGGGGAAAAAATGAAATACAACTTAAGAATTACTTTTGGTTACAACGGGCTGACAAGGAATTGAATCGTCAATATTCCAGATACGTTGGAGAGAGGATCACTACTACACAATAATGTAATTCCCCATCAGTGATGAGGTAAGTGGTTGAAACGTCTAATAAGGTGATATTTGATAAAGAGAGAGAGTGTAGGGTGCAAAGAACCTTTACATTAACGTTGTTACCTTGTGGGCTTCTACCTTTCTTACCATATAATCAATTAAAACTAATTTTGAGTGTGAAAACCACATTAATAAATGAGGGAAGTTTTTCATCGCCCATGGAGAAGAGTTACCCACCCCACTATCCTATGAGAGCGGATCATGTTCATGTGTGAGAACGATCCGTAAATTTATAATCAATTTTCTCTCTCTTCATTTAATAGATTTTAAATCCACAGATCAAGGACGTACGAAAACATTATCGTACGTGAACCTAATCCGTTAGTTTTAATTACTTCCCTATAGTAAGTGGTAAAAAATACCCTCTTATTGTTCCGGATGCCCTATCCCAAGGCACTCACATCCAACCTTAAGCTATCGAATTAGTATTTAGAGGTATTTAACTATTTATAAGAAAACATTGGGTGATTTATTATAATTATTGAAATGCCTCTTTGTATTTTCTCATTCATTAAGTCCACAAATAATGAATCTGACCTAGTGGTCACAAGTTTGAGTCTGAAAACTACCTCTCTATAGAGCGAAACTAAGGTTTTGTGTACATTAGGATCCTTCCCCAAAACCATAGTGGTGATAGTCTCGTGCAATAGATATACCCCTTTCTTATTAATGTAATCTATGAAAATACCCATTTAACTTTTAATTAATGTTACATTTTCATTTATATATTTTGTTTTCTTTATTTTTGATTTGCCCAATTACATGTCATGCGACAAAAATTACAATAATTGGGACGCTCTAAGGCCTAAGCCTCTTCCTACAATACATAAAAATACTCTTGTGTCTAAGACCTGTTGTCACTTATTTTATCTATCTATATGTTATGTATATGGATATGTTTTGGTTGAACATCTGAAACGGACGATGTAATAGAAGCTAAGCTTTAGGACAATGGTAGTAAAAGATACGCCAAATACAGCAGGGACAGACTATTTCTAAGAGGCGCCATGAAAGCAACTCTGCTATGTAACTCCATTATTATCTCTCCAACTCCGCTCTCCACATCTTCTTCCTCACGCTTTTCCCCCCTTATCATCAAGCCCAACCGTTTCTCCTCTCGATCTCTTCTTACCGGGCCCGTCGAAGGTGAAACTACAGAAGAGACAACTCCGAACTCTGTTAGCCGTCGACTCATTCTGCTTCGCCACGCGGAGAGCTCGTGGGACGATCGTACATTACGAGGTACGGAAGCAATCCATGGATGTCTTGGGGTTTTTTTTCCACTCTTCTTTATTCTGGCTCTCGCTGCATTACTACTGCATCTTTAATGCTAAATACGGGATAATTTCTTTTGAGATAAGCTTCAGGGGTTTCTGGATTCTGGAACTTGGGGTTGTGTCTTTTCCTTATTTCAATAATGGATTCTTATTACTGCGAGGTATGGAAGCTATCCATTTATGTACAGGGCCCCTCAACTCTACTCTCTGTCCAAATTACTGTAGGATTGTTGTTAAAATGCGGGAAATCTCGTATTCGGTAAATTGGGACGCTTAGGGTTGAATGTTTCCATTCATTCAACATGGGTTTGTTGCAAACATTGAGGGGATATGGTTCTTCGTTTTGTACCACGGAGCTTTCCAAGCTGCGGTCGAGCTTTTTCCATTTCACCAATTGAAAGCCCCTTCTACTCATATCAATCAATATGTGTTCATGGACTTATTTACTTAGGTACATTTATTTACAAGCCAACATGATAATATGGAGTCGGGGTTGCAGTTCTGTTTACGTCTTCAGCAGTGTGATTATTGAATAATCGACACTTGATTTGACTTATGTGAAAACATCGGTGAACTGACGAAGGGAACGTCACTCCATCCTCAATACACATTTCAAAGTTTCTTGATTGTAGTTCTTGTTTTCACTTACTCAGATCATGAACGCCCTTTAAGTAAAGCTGGACGGGTTGATGCTATTAGTGTTTCTCGCAAGCTCCAACAGTTGGGTTGGATTCCTGAACTTATTTTATCGAGGTTAGACTTTTCTTAGATTAATTTTCAGTTTTTCTGTAATATATATATATATATATATAGACACACCAAGTATTATGGATTGTTCTTTATCTTGATTTGCTGGTTTATCTATTGAAACTTCTCTCATTGATGCATTGGTTCAGTGATGCTGCTCGAACAAGAGAGACACTTAAAATTATGCAAGAACAAGTACAAGGCTTTTTAGAAGCCGAGGTGCATTTATTTTCGAGCTTCTATTCCATTGCAGCAATGGATGGGCAGACTGCTGAGCACATTCAAAAAGCTGTCTGTGAATATTCAAGGGATGAAATACTAACAGTGATGTGAGTCTCTTTAACTCAATTAGTTTCCTTGTTCTCTTAGCTAACTATTTTCTTGACTTTTAAAACCTTCCGGGTTCCATTGACTTGTCGGGGGTTAAGGTTTTCTGGAGAAATTGAGAAAGTCACTAATGTAAACAAGGACCTTACAAGAAACATTGCTGTTTGGCAGTGGCCAACTAGGAGTTGAGACACAAAGATCAACTTTTCCACCTGGTGATCCAATATAACATGGTTTTCTTGATTGTTATGTCATTAAAATATCTGATTATATTGGATAGATCGAAGAAATATATTTTACTTGTACAGTGAATGATTGGTAGGAACATCTAATCAGTTTATTTGTTTTCATACTAGATCTCCAGGAATGCCAAGTGAAATGCTGGGGTTCCTTCATTTATATTTGTTGCCATGTATTACACTGTCCTTTGTCAGTGATGAGGCAAAATATGTCCCCTTCCTCAGCACGGCTGAAGCGTGTATGCAAACCTGAACAGGACTAACCCACTATCTGGGCCCTCCATCAGGCCGTGCTGCCACCTCGGCCCTCCATCAGGCCGTGCTGTCGCCTCGGCCCTCCATCAGTCCGTGCTTCCACCTCGGCCCTCCATCAGTTCGTGCTTCCACCTCGGCCCTCCATCAGTCCGTGCTACCACATCGGCCCTCCATCAGGCCATGCTTCCACCTCGGCCCTCCATCAGGCCGTGCTACCACCTCGGCCCTCCATCAAGCCGTGCTACCACCTTGGCATCTCATCAGGCCGTGCTGCCACATCGGCCCTGCATCAGGCCGTGTTTCCACCTCGGCCCTCCATCAGGCCGTGCTGCCACCTCGGCCCTCTATCAGGCCGTGATGCCACCTCGGCATCTCATCAAGCCGTCCTTGGCACTTCATCAGGCCGTGCTACCGCCTCGGCCCTCCATCAAGCCGTGCTGCCACCTCGGCATCTCATTAGGCCGACTGTCACCTCGGCCCTCTATCAGGCCGTGATGCCACCTCGGCATCTCATCAAGCCGTCCTCGGCACTTCATCAGGCCGTGCTACCGCCTCGGCCCTCCATCAAGCCGTGCTGCCACCTCGGCATCTCATTAGGCCGACTGTCACATCGGCCCTTCATCAGGCCGTGCTATCACATCGGCATCTCATCAGGCCGTGCTGCCACATCGGCCCTCCATCAGGCCGTGCTGCCACATCGGCCCTCCATCAGGCCGTGCTGCCACCTCGGCATCTCATCAGGCCGTGCTGCCACCTCGGCCCTCCATCAGGCCGTGTTACCACCTTGGCCCTCCATCAGGTCGTGTTGCGGCCTCGGCCCTCCATCAGGTCGTGTTGCCGCCTCGGCCCTCCATCAGGCCGTGTTGCCGCCTCGGCCCTCCATTAGTCCGTGTTGCTGCCTCGGCCCTCCATCAGTCCGTGTTGCCTCCTCGGCTCTCCATCAGTCCGTGCTGCCACATCGGCCCTCCATCAGGCCGTGCTGCCACCTCGGCCCTCCATCAGGCCGTGCTGCCACCTCAGCCCTCCATCAGGCCGTGTTGCCACCTCGGCCCTCCATCAGGTCGTGCTACCAGTCACCTCGGCTCGACCAACCTGTCACCTCGGCTTGGCACAATCAATTAATGCACCCAGAAATGTGCGAACATCCACTCCTACATTCAAGGGACGTGATCTCTGATCATGGGGGCAGGACTCTATCCACTACCCGTCATCAGAGGCGTCCACCCCTCTCACGACTTGCACCTCCGAGATCAATGGAGAATATTCCCAAAATATGCCTTGGAACCTGGAATATTCCCAGAATCACAATGCCACTCCCGTCAAGGACTCTATACCTAAATTGGACTCTCCACAAACGCCTCTCCTCTCTCCATCAACAACCTATAAATACCAAGGTAAGCCTCCATCATGGAGGTCCATCATGGAGGATTGATCACTCACTCCTTTTACTGGAAAAGCTCTCTTGAGCATTTGCTGTGGAAAGATCTGACTTAGGCATCGGAGAGTCCCCTGTTGGGTCAGCTCGGCTCTCCCCTTTCATCTCTTCTATGCAGGTCGGCTGGAGCACCAAGAACTGCAGTGAAGGTCATCCGATCAATTTTTGCCTCATCAGATTGGCGTCGTCTGTGGGAATCAGTTACAAAAAGTCATCTTGGACCAACGCAATTAAGGATTGAGAAGGTCGTTTCTTCTACGACAACATGAGTAAGATCCACCCGCGAGTTACCATTTGGACGTCCCCCTTCACCACCAATGGCAGAGTAGGAGAATGTCCCAGCAGAGACCCCAGCAAACCAGGCCTGATGTGTAAGTTGCCCATGGAGAAGGGGATCAGCGCGAGCAGAACCCTCAGCTTTCTTGCTATGTCCCATCATCCCGGGTAACTCACCCAAACATGGAAGAGCAGATGCAGAGCCTGCAGCTACAGGTGTTAGCGACAAATGCACTGGTGTGGGACTTCATACGTCAGTTCGGCTTGGCACTTCCAGTGCCACGAACTAGTTTAGCTCAGCCACCTAGGCCTGTTCCGGGCAGACAACCCAACGACGAATCTTCTGACAACAGTGTCACCCCTCAATCAACAGTAAGGAGGGGGTCGGCCAGAACGTCACACACTGTTCACTCGGTACCACCCCTCTCTCCTATCAAGGCGCGCAGGCAAGGTCCTGTTCCTGCCTAGAATGGAAGAGCTCGTCGTTCCTCGCATCATTGAAGTCCAGAGACATATGAAGCCCATAGATTCCCACCCCGGGTAGGAAGACGCCAACTGTCACCCCAAAGACTCACTAGAGGTGGGCGTCCGCACAGAGAAGAATGGCAAGATCCACCCCATGGGGGTCAGACCTCACCCATCAGGCCGACCAGTGGCACACCACGGCAAGGCCAGGATCGGTCTAGTGGTCACCAAGGCCGAGGAAGAAGCCCCAGAAGAGGTGAAAGGGCACGTCGATCCAAGGATCGCCGAGCCAAGAAGAGAAGGGACGACCTGAAGAGCCGCATCCAGCGCCTCACTGAGCAAGTAGAAGGAATGTAGAGGCAAAGGCACTCGGCCGACATAACTGTAACTCCGGCCCATAATGCACTATCCGACAAACTGATAGACGCCGAGCTGCCCTCAAATTTTATGATACCCGTCTTCAATGGATATGACGGCACCTCAGATCCCTATGATCATCTGCTGTATTACAGCTCGGCCATGACTGTTCATGTTAGGTCAGATGCCATTCTCTGCCGAGCCTTCGCAGCCTCATTAAAAGGAGCAGTGTTGGTATAGATGTCGAACTTGTGGCCCCAGTCCATCCGTAGCTATGAAGAGCTGACAAGAGCGTTCCTCACACGTTTCCAAGCAAGTATGAAGCAGAAGCAAACTACACAAAACGTGATGAACATGAGGCAAGGAGCGAGAGAGACTATAAGAGAGTTCCTTGCCCGATTCACCAAGGTGACATTGGAGGTAAAAAACCTACCGGAAGGAGTGGCGTATAGCACGTTATGCAACAGGGTAATGCACCCTGATATGGTCCAATCTTTGGCCCTTGACTTGCCAGAAACAATGCCCGAGCTGTTAAGACGATGCAATCAATACGCCAACATGGAGGAAATCCTAGCCGCCAGAGGGATAGGTGATCAGTCGGAGAAAGAGAAGAAAAAGACTCTGAGGCTTAGGGACGATTCCCGTGAGCCGAAGAAGAATAGAATAGGTCGGCCGCTTGACACTGATGAACCCGAGCGATATGAACTTGATAGTTCCCGAACAAACCTGCTCTTAAAGATCCAAGATCAGAAGTATTTTCGCTGACCCAGGCCAATAACAGCTAAACCAGAGGAGAGGAACCTCAATCGGTATTGCCGATACCACCGAGACCATGGGCATGACATTGAAGACTGCAATTCTCTGAAAAGGGAAATTGATGAGCTCATCAAGGCTGGATACCTTAACAAGTATTTGAAGCAGAAATATGGAAGGAACTGGCCCAAGCCGAGGAGAGATGATGCAAGGCCGAGTCGAGATAGGACTGAGCTATCCAAGGAACCAGCCACGGACCGAGTTGACGCTTACGATAACCAGCCTGTGGGTCCAGCTATTCTAACAATCATGGGCGGACCCACGGCGGAATCAATTAGAAAAGCCAAAGCACATGCACGGTTCGTATGCATTACGGAACAGCCTGTCAAAGCCCTCAGAACGGATCCATTCATTACGTTCTCTGACAGAGATCTGGAAGAGTTGAACTGGCCTCACAACGACGCTGTCGTAGTTCAATTAGTGGTGGCAAACCACCCCTTCCACAGGGTCCTAGTGGACACAGGAGCCTCCGTTGACCTCATGTCCTACGAAGCCTTCACAAAACTAGGGCTTGGCACTGGGACCCTAAAGCCAGCTCTAGGACCTTTGTACGGATTTTCAGGCACACCAGCAGAGCTGGAAGGAGTTGTAGACTTGCCTGTAACATCAGACAGGGAGCTCAGACAGCCACTACCATGGTTTCTTTTATAGTTGCCAAGATTGTCTCACCCTACAATGCAATCCTTGGCCGACCTGGTCTCAATGGCCTTGGGGCGATTGTGTCCACCAAGCACATGAAAGTCAAATTCCCCGCCAGCAATGGAGTTGGTGAATGCAAGTCCAGCCAGAAGGAATCCCGGGAATGCTATGCAAACTTCATAAAATCTGTCAAGAAACCATGCTCGGGCCTAGCATGTACAGTAGAAATTGTTGATTGCTGAGATGAAAGCCTCCTGACCCGAGCCGAGCCAGTAGAACAGCTGCTTACTGTCCCAATCACTGAGGCCAGTAGACAGTTTTATCTGTAGATTGCATTGAAATCCCATCGACTGAGTGTTAGTCTTATAGATTTTATATTGTAAGCACCTTAGCTTCCATATCTCAGTTATTCAATTTTATTCACGGAGCAGATTAGATTCTATTTCGAAGCAATGTATTTGTCCTAAGTGCATACCACACATCAATGTACTATGAAGCTTCTCCCAAATATCTGGCTCTTCTAAGGAAACAAAGACCTTAACAACTAAGGCATAAAGACAGGCTACAGCTCGGCAGCATCTAAGACCGAGCTACAGCTCAACATCATCTAAGACCGAGGTACAAGCTCGGCAGCATCTAAGATCGTGCTCAAGCTCGGCACTATAGACCCTAGTTTGGCAACTCAAGCCCTTACGCATTAAGGCATGCAAGCCCGAGCCCCGGCTTGGCACATCAAACCCTTACGTATTAAGGCATTCAAGCTTGAGCCCCGGCTTGGCACCTTAAGCCCTTACGCATTAAGGCACGCAAGCCCAAGCCCGAGCCCCGGCTGGGCACATCAAGCCCTTAAGCATTAAGGCATTCAAGCCCGAGCCCCGGCTAGGCACCTTAAGCCCTTACGCACTAAGGCATGCAAGCCTGAGCCCCAGCTCGGCACCTTAAGCCCTTACGCACTAAGGCATACAAGCCCGAGCCCCGGCTCGGCACCTCAAGCCCTTACGCACTAAGGCATACAAGCTCGAGCCCTGGCTTGGCACCTCAAGCCCTTACTCATTAAGGCATGCAAGCCTGAGCCCCGGCTTGACACCTCAATCCCTTATTAAGGCACGCAAGCCTGAGCCCCGACTCAGCACATCAAGCCCTTATGCATTAAGGCATTCAAGCCCGAGCCCCAGTTCAGCACCTCAAGCCCTTGTGCACTAAGGCATGCAAGCCCGAGCCCTGGCTCGGCACATCAAGCCCTTACGCATTAAGACATTCAAGCCTGAGCCCCGGCTCAGCACCTCAAGCCCTTACGTATTAAGGCACGCACACCCGAGCCCCGGCTCGGCACCTCAAGCCCTTACTCATTAAGGCATGCGAGCCCGAGCCCCGGCTTCGCACCTCAAGCCCTTATTAAGGCACGCAAGCCCAAGCCCGAGCCTCGGTTCAGCACCTCAAGCCCTTATGCACTAAGATATGCAGGTCCAAGACCCGGCTCAGCACATCAAGCCCTTACGCATTAAGGTATCCAAGCCCGAGCCCCTGCTCGGCACCTCAAGCCCTTACGCATTAAGGCACGCAAGCCAGAGCACGGCTCAACACCTCAAGCCCTTACGAATTAAGGCATGCAAGCCCGAGCCCCGGCTCGGCACATCAAGCCCTTATGCATTAAGGCATTCAAGCCCGAGCCCCGGCTCGGCACCTTAAGCCCTTACGCACTAAGGCATGCAAGCCCGTGCCCTAGCTTGGCACCTCAAGCCCTTACGTATAAAGGCATGCACTAAGGCATGCAGACCGAGCACGGCTCGACACCTCAAGCCCTTACGCACTAAGGCACGTAAGCCCGAGCACGGCTCAACACCTCAAGCCCTTACACATTAAGGCACACAAGCTAGAGCACGGCTCAACACTTTAAGACCTTACGCATTAATTCATGTAAGCCCAAGCCCCGGCTTGGCACTTTAAGACCTTACGCATTAAGGTATGTAAGCCCGAGCACGGCTCGGCACCTCAAGACCTTACGCAATAAAGCATGCAAGCCCCAGCCACGACTCGGCACTACAAAAGACCTTAATGTAAGGCACATCAAAAGATCGAGCCCCAGCTCGGCACCCCTATGGTAGTCCCAGGCTTGGCACCTCAAGTGCTTATAAGCTAGACATAGAAGATCAATTTCGAGCTCAGATAGGGAATGGAGCCACACTCAGACAGTTGTACTGGTCCTTATTCTTTCAAAAGTTACTCATTTCAAGCCAGCTCAAAGTACAAGAAAATAAAGAAAGAAGCACAAGAATGCTAAGAGATGACATCAAAACAAATTTTCCATTCATCAAAAAAAGGGGAAAAAACCCTCAAAGTACATCACTCCCGAAGGAGACATCTACATAAAAATATATATATACAAGGCTAATCTCGGGGGGCTAATCCATGGGCCTAGCTCTTCACTTGGCTATCCTTCGAGTCGGATCACTTCTTCATCAACGTCGATCGAGCTGCAGAGCTGCACCAAAGTAGCAGGGACGGGAACGCGCTACTCATAGTCCGTCAGATCGTAGCCTGGCATCTTACTCGGGATGAACCGGATGGCATCGTCCGAGCCTACCTGAAACGAAGCAATGTTAATGTCAACCAACATCTGACAGGCCTAGGGGTTCAACCACCTCTTTGACCTCCAGCTCGGCCCGGTGTTGCCTTTCCAGCTAGCCAACCTTAGCTGGGTGCTCCTCCTTGCGAGCTCCCTGAGTCTTGGACAACTCATCCTGGAGAGCATCATTCTCCTTCATCAAGTTGTTGTTGGCATTGAGTTGCTTAGCAACCTCCTGTTCCAGCTCTCCAGTTATCAACCCGACATTATTGGCACGGACCTCCTCAGATCGGGCCATTTTCTTCTCAACCTCCAGTTGGCCTGTGATCTTGTGCAGCTCCCCATTAAGGCGCTTTGCCTCCTTCGCCTTTGAACAAGCGACAACCATGTCCTCGAACCGTTGAGCAGTCTCGACCAGTGTTATCAATTCGGCCGAATAATTTTATTAAAAATTCTGACCAAATCCGAATTAAAAATAAAATTCGGTAAAATTCACGATTTTTTCAAAAGTGAATATAAAACGCGAATAATTCGGACCGAATCCGAATTAAACCGAATTATTCGGTCCACTTAAACAGTATTAAAAAAAAAAAACCAAAAAAAAACTTTTTTGACCGAATCCTTAAATTAATCAATCGAATTATTCCGAATAATTCTCCGCCCGAATAATTCCCGAATCCGAATTTGCTAACTATGGTCTCGACTGAGAAAGTGAAGCAGCGCGTTTTGCATCGAATTAAATGCTCTAGCAGATCAATTCAAACTGCTAGAGTGTGGGGCTAGTGATGAGGCAAAATATGTCTCCTTCCTCAGCACGGCTGAAGCGTGTATGCAAACCTGAACAGGACTGACCCATTACCTCTGCCCTCCATCAGGTCGTGCTGCCACCTCGACCCTCCATCAGGCCGTGCTGTCGCCTCAGCCCTCCATCAGGCCGTGCTGCCGCCTCGGCCCTCCATCAGTCCGTGCTTCCACCTCGGCCCTCCATTAGTCCGTGCTTCCACCTCGACCCTCCATCAGTCCGTGCTGCCACATCGGCCCTTCATCAGGCTGTGCTTCCACCTCGGCCCTCCATCAGGCTGTGCTGCCGCCTTAGTATCTCATCAGGCCGTGTTGCCACGTCAGCCCTTCATCAGGCCATGCTACCACCTAGGCATCTCATCAGGCCGTGCTGCCACATCGGCCCTCCATCAGGTCGTGTTTCCACCTTGGCCCTCTATCAGGCCGTGATGCCACCTCGGCCCTCCGTTAAGCCGTGATGCCACCTCGGCCCTCCGTTAGGCCGTGCTACCACCTCGGCCCTCCATCAGGTTGTGCTACCACCTTGGCCCTCCATCAGGCCGTGCTACCAGTCACCTCGGCTCGACCAACCTATCACCTCGGCTTGGCACAGTCAATTAATGCACCCAGAAATGTGCGCACATCCACTCCTACATTCAAGGGACGTGATCTTTGATCATGGGGGCAGGACTCTATCCACTACACGTCATCAGAGGCGTCCACCCCTCTCACGACTTGCACATCTGAGATCAATGGAGTATATTCCCAGAATATGCCCTGGAACTCGGAATATTCCCAGAATCACAGTGCCACTCCCCTCAAGGACTCTACGCCTAAACTGGACTCTCCACAAACGCCCCTCCTCTCTCCATCAGTAGCCTATAAATACCAAGGTAAGCCTCCATCATGGAGGATCGATCACTCACTCCTTTTACTGGAAAAGCTCTCTTGAGCATCTGCTGTGGAAAGATCTGACTTAGGCATCGGAGAGTCCCTCGTCGAGTCAGCCCGACTCTCCCCTGTCATCTCTTCTGTGCAGGTCGGCTGGAGCACCAAGAACTGCAGGGAAGGTCATCTGGTCAATTTTTGCCGCATCAGTCAATAACCTCATTATCTATTAGAACCCCAAAAGCATATCATTTCCTAAACTAATCATCTGAATTTAGACCTTTTTACTCCAATAAATTTGTGTGGAAATGAATTTGCACAAGGGACAAAAGGTTCTAACAAGGCAAGGCCTCAAAAGTCGTAAAATCCAAGAACAATATTTTAGCCAAACAACAATATGTTTCGGCATGATGGTGTTGCCTCAAAATGCCACCATTCAGTAAAATGGTTGGATTGAATACTATGGTTCTTCTAACTTTCATGGGTCTCCAACATATAGACCCTGATCCAATTTGATAGTCTCTTTGTCTAGCTAGAATTTTGTGGGTTTTGTGATTTTTTGTTAATATGCAATTGAGGATTCATGAGCTAAGTATAAAGTCCAATAAATTACGTTTTGTCTATTTTTCTTTATCCTCTTAAGTTGTTTGGTTTAGGTGGTTTATTTTATTCCTTGTAATATCTTTGGACGCGTCTGGGCATGTTAACAAGGTTCGATCATCTAAATCTGTCCTGCATCAGCGTCTGAGTTTTATCATTCCCTATTGCTCAGAATGCTGAAAGTAGACAGAAGTTTTTCTCTGTTGGATCTTCGAGGCAGTGTATGAGCCTTATGTTCACACAAATGGGAATGTGGCTTTACATGTCCCTAGGATTCTATGAATAAAGATGATTGAAGAACTTGAAGAATGAAGGGGTGAGGTTAAAGGAATCACTGTACAGGGGATGATGCACAGGCATCCAATGGAGTCAAAGTGATCTGAAATTATTTATAAGTTCAATCTTACATAATTAAGCCTGTCAAGTCGTGGTGGAGCTGGTAGTTATTTAGTTTAAGTGGATCTTGTGTCAAAGTTAAGGCATAGTTGTAGTAGCAACCCACATGTTAAGTAATTTGTTGTTCTTTTAGTTTGTTTCTTACATGCTCCATCAGTAAGTAGGAACTGTAAACCTTTGGGCTTATGTGAATCATAGGTTGAGGCTATTTGAATGAAGGGGTTCTGATTTCCTGTCGGACTTCTTCGTTTCTTGTTTGCAGTCAAGCTATTATTTCTGCTTTTACTCTAGGTTCTAGTTGCTAATTGCATCATTTGCAAATTACGGGCTTGATCTGATTTCAAGATCGCAGGTTTTGTTATTGTTTCTAATTGCAGATTAAAAATTACGGGTGAAGGATTTTAACATTGATAAACAATTGTTCTATTATTAGATCAGTTTAGAAACAGAATACCATCCTTGCTGTGCTGCGAAGCTTATTACTATATCTTCTTGGATCTTTAATGAAATAATTGATTAAAACTAATGTGATTCTTGTCAGGATATCCTTCTTGATCGGTAACATTGTATTTAATTAAGAATCGAGCTTCTTCTTTGAAAATTCAATTTATCCATTCACCCCTGTAAATTGAAGAGCAATTGTGTTTCTCTTGGCAAGCCCCTTGGTTCCTCCATATAAGTGTCGTCTTTGAAGTTTCTTTCACTTTTGCTCCATCTGGTTTGATGTAAATGTTGCAAAGTTGAGACAAAATCGTAATGGAAACCTCCTAATTGATACAAACAATAATGGTTTGATCGATGTAATAACTAAAATTATCAAAGTAGATCCCTTGAATTTTGTGAAAAACCAAGTATTTTACTTGGGTTTTCAACTACTATCTAAACTGTTACCACTCTGTGTTTATGCTATTGGTCTTTTCTTCTTAAAATATTTTACAAAGTTTTACTTCCCACTGGATGGAACCTTTTGATATTATTTTTGAATTTCTTCCTCCTAGTTCTGATTCTCCCAATTTTCTAACATCTTTCCCCAAAAAATCTTTTATTTTCTCTCTCTTAGCATTTTACCAACTCTATATGTCACAGTCACTGGGAAACCTTCCTACATCCAGACCATGAAATATTTGTATGGTTAGGGGTCATGGAAATATTAAATGTTGATCCATGACAAGTGGAAATGGAATACAATGTGACTAGGTTGAATTTATGATTTTGTAAGGTATTTATCTGACTTTTCAAGCTATTACTTTTCAGTCCTAACTTTTGTAGAAGGAACCCAATCAAATGTTCACTGTATGCAGACTTTTGTTCTGGATGTCTCTGTACCACTGGATTCTGTTTTTCACACTTGACATCCCCAACATCACCCACACAAAAGAACAAGACATGGGAAATTGGGCGGTTACCGTCATCCAATCGTGTTGAGGTTGACCCAGGAGGTTAAACCTTGTGTCTACTCCTCATGTGTGCTTTTATCTATTTGCCACTATACCTTAGATCATACATACTTTTGTTTCTGCAAGAAGAAAATGCGATTTGTTCACCTTTGGTTTTCCTGAATCGTGATCCTAAAATAACTTATTTCCTGTCATGCGAAGAGCCAAACTATAAATAGTAACAAACATATTTTTGTTAGGAGTTAAAGAGTCATAAATATGGATAGTATCACCTAATAGTCAGTGATTGTACAGGTGCATGGGACATAACAGGGGCTGGGAAGAGGCTGCCTCAATGTTATCCGGTGCTTTGGTAGAATTGAAGACATGCAATGCTGCTTTGCTTGAAGCTACTGGGAAGTCTTGGAATGAGGTTAGGCATCTATTAATGTGTCACAACTGACCTTGTGTAAATTAATGACTTGTTAAAAAAAAAAGACTTGTTTCAATTAGTCGAAAGTACCAGCCCCAGATAAATTAATTGCCTGGGAAGTACCTTAGTTAATATTCCCACAAAAATCTTATCGGTTCCAAGAGCATAGATTAATATTTTTTTCTTTTTGGGTGAATAATAAATGCATCCAAAAAAATCAGGGCCTCCCATAGATTATTACACATTATACCCTATGTCCATTTTTAATCACTTGGGGCCCGTTTGATAACGTTTCTGCCATTTCTATTTTAAGAAACGGTAGAAACATAAATTTCCGTTTCTAGAAACAGAAACAAAATTGAAGGTGTTTGATAGTCATGTTTCTAGAAGTCGATAGTAACTAGCGAAAAGAATGGCCATGAGTCGTTTCTAAAAACGGCGAAACAAGTAGAACTTTCAATTTCTGAAAATAAGTGAAACGAAACTGTTTTATCAAACGCTTTTTGTTCTTTTTCTACTGTTTCTGGACAGAAATGCATTTCTGCCGTTTCTGGACAGAAACGCTTATCTTGAAACGTTATCAAACAAGCCCTTAATGTGCTTGTGGCAATTACTAAGTACTCTGGGCCCTCTCTTGGAATCACTTGAGAAAAGAGAATATTTTTTTTATGTTATTAATAGTTAAGAAAATGCGATGCTCTTCTTTTAATCCATCCCACACACACCCAACCAAAAAAGAGAGGAAATTTTAGGCAAGTCAAATGCAATTTTCAAAAATGTTTAAAAATTTCCACAATATTTTGACTCTTCAACTATTTTTATCTTTAAAGCACATGGCTTGTTAAATGGGGACAAAATTTTGTGGATGGTTAGACCCCAAGGTCCTCGTTCATATTTTAATTTTCAGTTCAAACAGAGGTGGTCAGGTGGCAACATAAAATTTGTATCTCACAAACATTTCCCAAAATTTGACCTTCCGTGCTTCATTTGCAGGCATTTTCTCTGGCGGGTCTTGGTGGATGGAAGCTACATGGCATAGTGAAACCCAATGCGAGTATATAGGATTTGAGTACATTTTTGAGTAGCCGAAGTCGCCCTTTAATCTGTCCACTTCATGGTTCCTTCTTTTTTGTTTCAAACTTTCGATGCCTGTTACTGCATAATTCATGTTAATACACTGTCTTATTTGTCTCCATGTTATGCAAAATCAGGCCTTATACCATAGTTGAAAGCACATAGAATACACTGCATAAAGGCAAGGTAGGATCATTTGGAGGTGGCTCCCCTTATAGCGTGTAGCTTTGAAACCTTAAGATTAGCTGTTGTGGTTTAGGAGTGTGACCTGGGTTTTAAAAAGTATATATACTGTACGTGATCATTAGTTATAAAAGTTTAAGCGATTATGCAGCTAAAGCAGATAATCTTTGGAACCTATGCTAAAGGCCATGCAGGACGATTGGGTGCGTATGCTGAAGGAAAGATCTTGAGGATCCAGTTATTGGAGAATGATTTGGGCACCCTTGACTATAGATATGTTTGTAACCTTGAGGAGATTGATTCACACTATTTGAATCCCAGCACAACGTGGCAATAAAATCATCCTCACTAAAGTCCCACCACCATATTCTCTCTCTCTCTCTCTCATACTAGAACTGAAACTCAGGCATTTTGTAATACTACAAACACCAAATGGCAAACTAGGAAAGCCCTACTTCCTTTTGGAAACAAGGAAATCCTTACCTGACTGCAATGAAAAACGAAATTGAGTGACAAGAAGACCTCCCCCACTCAAATATCAAGTTTCAACCCAAGTTTCAACCCGAGTGAAATTTCAAGGCAACATTAGCCCTTTCAAATGAATTTTCCTTAACTATTACGAAGGCTATGCACAATATACCGGGCGTACAGCCCATATTAATGGCAGTTTGAGCATTCTTCATGATCAGCTAATTGTTTCAGCCTGAGTGTTGTAGCCATTTTAGGTAATTTCAACTCGTCTTGGGAAAAAGAAAGTTAAAAAACCCATTACAGCCTAAAAAGCCCGAATAAAGAAATTTTCAGTTTAACCATTGGAAATCATTTCAACTTGTTCTGGGCTCAGGAAGATTAGGGCTCCTTTGATTTTGTCTGTGTCTAGAAACTCTGGAAAATTTTTTCCGTTTGTACGCTAAGAAATAATTTTTGAAATTATAAAAAAATGTTTGATTTTTCAATTTCCTAAATGTTTTCAACAGTATAACCAAGACACGAGTGAAGGCACAATTATAGGTATGCAACTCATGAGTAAAAGCACGACGTTGCAGTTACAAGTATACTTTGTTGAGATGAACTTCAAAAGAATGAAGACAGTCCAAAACTGTGAGCTTCGCACACCATGTTGGAATCACTGCTTCTGGATAACAAGAAATTTTAACAATGGATTGGGGGTCAGAATAGGTCAAGTAAAATATCAGGTTTTTCACAATTTTTGTCCTACTTGTTTCTTGTTTCTAAGAACAGAAAAATAAGTATTGATTTTTTTCTCCATTCCTATTACTAGACACAAAAATAGGCATAAAACTCTACTTCTATTTCGAAAACAGTGAAACAAAACAGAAAAATCAAATGATTTTTTAAGTTTTTTTTCATTTCTGAACACATAAAAGTGAAAAAACACGTTTCACGTTTCTAGAAAAAACAAAATCAAATGAATCCTAAAAAGAGCATTATGAAGCAAGTTGAAGAGACTCCAACCACTCTTGTTCCCACCATTTTTTTTTTTAGGTATATACATCATACAGTATTGGCACTGGCATCGATTCAATGCTTGATTTTTTTCTACCTAAAAATGTCACATTGGCCAATTCACAATACCGCATCGGTCAGGCACCTACAGATACAAATATCGTATCGTACAAGGCTGATTCAATAATGATATTAATACCTAAATCCCAGCTCAGTGCCCAGAGAAATAGAAACTTGAACGAATTTACAGCTCATTTTCCAGACAACGAAACCATTTCAAGACAGCAGAAAATGGTGGGAACACAATTTAACATGGGACCCAGAATCATAAGCTTATACGTCATATAGGAGCGCATATCCCAGTCTACATTAAATTCACATATAACTCGAACCAGAACCATCGAAAAGGATAGAAGGCAACCAATGTCCAGCTAAGTTCAAACTCTTTAGACATCCTATCATTTTTCCTCTTATTTACTTAGAATATAAGCCAATACAAATCCTATAGAAAGAGGCATAATAAAGGGTTCTATCCCATGGCATATTTCTGGGTCCAACCCCGAGCAGTTGACTCATACTTGGCTCTATCAGTCTTGTACATGTGAGCAATTTCTGGCACCAAGGGATCATCAGGGTTCGGATCGGTAAGCAGAGAACAGATTGATAGCAGCACCTGCAATCCTCAGATTTAATTAAAAAATGTGAAAAATCAACCAGAGATTACAGCACTCGGTCACCACTCAGGAACATGAATACCATCAGATGGCACCTTAACCTTCATTGGGAGAGCAACAATGAATATCAATGACCAAGGGCAAACCACACTAGACTGTTCCATCTCTATAATTAGCAATTCCCTCGGAAGATTCAGGTGGTACATATAATATTCAATTATTGGTATTGGCTCCATGACTGGTTGGTAATGCCATGGCAGCATCATTCATCATCTTGGAGAGTATAATAATTACTGGGGACCCAAAAACTGTATCTAAGTTTCCAAATCTAACAAATCCCAGGTACCATATCTGGGGCAAGAAGAGAGCACTAGGGATGCCAATCTATAGAGTGTAAAGACTGGTAAAAACTAGCAAATTGGGAGCTGACTTTGGGATGTGAGACTGTCCATCAAAACCAAGTTAACTAGGAGAAGCAGTCTGATGCATTTGAATTCTGTTGATATCAGCGGTTGGAGATTGACCTTATATAAATAAAGAAGCATGGATTATAGAAGCACGTCACCTTGGATATTGTAAGGGCTGGGCTCCACTGCTCTTTGAGAATGTCGAGGCAGATACTCCCATTGCTGTTGATATTAGGATGGAAAACTTTGGTGCGGAAAGCAACCTAACAAAATTCTCATTTGAGATTCTCCAAATTATGCAAAGAAAATAAATAGAAGTGATACACATTAAATAAAAAATATTAAACCATTTGATACTCAAAGAAAATGCAGGTTTAGTTGGTGTATAAAAAGGATTCAAGTTGATGGAGGGTTAACAAGGGATGTTTTACTACAAGAAGGATAACCACTAGCCAGTTGGCGAAAGAATCAGTTCTCATTTTCTCACTTTCCTCATGAAATCGTGGTCTTCCTCTCTCCCCCCTTGAAGTGATTGAGTGTAGTGATTTGGGTTTTGTTAAAACCCTGACAAATGTGGATGAGCTTGGATCCAAGGGAACACAAAGCTGTATATGTGGGAAAAACTAACTACGAAAGGGCTAAGATCACAAGGAGGCTCTGCGCCTGTAGAGTTCAGATAACGATCAAAACCCTCCCATTAATTATTCATGTATGGTCGATCCTACCGGTAGGGAAGCTCTGATACCATTCTTTCACTTAAAGTCTTGACCCAAAAAAAAATGTTACTCTTAAAGACAACTGAATTGCCTTGCCAAGCTGACAGGCAGTACAAACTGAACTACGCCGTGAGGAATAACACCTAATTTACACCTAATTTATTGAACATAACATCAAGTGGAGAGACCTCATGTGGATGACCAAGTCGATGACCAACTGTCAAGATGTTTCTTTCAGCAATACTGACAATGGGGGAAGAACTAGGAGTTTAGGGAGTATAGAGACCTCAATTACTCGGACCAGAGAGCAGAATTGACTTGGTTACCTGATCCTTCAGAAAAAAATGAGGGATGACACTCACAGAAAACACCATTATCATGTGCAAATTTTTTAACTGAAATAATGGGATTTATAATATAAGGTAGAGGAAATTACATTCCCCTCCCCTGGACTATGGCCTAATACCAAGTCCCCTACGTACTCTCATAAATACCAATCCCCTCCCCTCTAGTTTGAATATTCTTTCAATCGCCCCATAAGTGACTGATGGTGTTAAATTGGTCTGTATAAAGACCGATTTACCCTTGTGGCTAATTCACCCCTCAATTTGCTGGTGGGATAATCTGCATACCTCTGGAATGCAATTCAACCCTCATTAGTCTGCATACCTCTGAGATGGGTTTGGTGCGCATTAGTTGCTCTGCTACCTGAAGCCATTTTGAGTTTTTCTCTTTGAGGGTTCTCTCCTCTGTAGACTGTATAGCTTTTACATTCTTTTTGTGGCTGAGATGGATGACGATCTCCAATAGGTCTCATTCTCAAGCTTTTTTTGTCTCGTTGAAATCGATAATCCATATGGAATAGGGATATGGATAAGATTTGATGGTAAAATAATGGGATTTTTCTTCTTTTCAAAACCTTTATGCCTTGAATGGATAGAGTTGCAGCAAAGGGTTGCCGTTGTTGGGTTCTTTTCCTTTTCCCTTCCTTGTTGGGAAGAAAACAAATATTTTGTTCACAATAAAATTCCCGTTTTATTTTCTGCCTTTATCCATGATTCTGATTGTTTCTTTCTGCAACCTCAGATTAGCCTATCTACTAAAGACTGAGTAGGAAGATAGATAAAAGGAAGAATGGCCATTGTGGACCTAAACAAATAACGAGAGGAGAAGAATACAGATGTCCTTTTTAGCTAATTGGGTTTTGGTGTGTCAGAGCTGAATTTAATTGTAACCCATGAGAATTTGTTATTCTTTCCCAATTAATTGCTGAAAGGTTGAAAGCCACGGAATTTTCTTAGTGAGCGAATAATAGAAAGTTAACTTCAGCAATCCTTAAATTGGAGGCCACTCCTGAAAGAACTGAGAAAATTTTACAATCCAATGAATATATTCTCAGGGCTACTGTGGTGCATTTCTTTGTTGAATTACTGCCCATTTCACCTGTGGAATTCAATGGGCTTGCTTAAAAATCTGCTAAGAGAAAGAGGAAGAACAAGTACAGAGGAATCCAACAGCGGCCTTGGGGGAAATTGGCTGCCGAGATCAAAGGCCCTAGAAAGGGGGTTCATGTCTGGCTAGGAACCTTCAACACTGCTGAAGAAGCCACAAGAGCTTATGATGCTGAAGCTAGCAGAGCCTCTCTCTCTCTCTCTCTCTCTCTCTCTCTCTCTCTCTCTCTCTTACCACTTGGAGTGAAAGAATAGTAGCAGCGATGACACCCAAAAAGAAGAAATAAAGAAAGGGCAAACGGCGGCGGAGTAGATTGACGGCCGAGAGCAGCAAACGACAGCGGAGCAGAACCATGGCGGATTTCAGCAAATGACGATGAAGAAGGGGCAATCACTATGAAGGAGGTTTTGTTTATCCTTTTTGGGCTTAAGGCTTATTTCATATGGGAAGGGTAATTTTGGTATGAAATTACATGTTTGAATGATGAGGTCATCACTTAAAAGCGCTATCTAACAGAAGGGGTACGATTGAAAGAATCTTCAAACAAGAGGGGAGGGGATTGGTATTTATGAAAGTACGTGGGGGGAACTTGATATTAGGCCATCGTCTAGGGGAGGCAAATGTAATTTCCTCTAAAAGGTACATGGAAAACATCAGATAATTGAAAAGAAAGGGAAGGGGAAGAAGAGGGGATAGAGGGAAAACCAATGTGAGAGATGGGTATGCCCTTACCATTGCCAACATGAAATTGATCACAGATCAAGCCCTTCCTCCCTTCCCAAAACCCTAGTCGGTTATCACCCCCCTCTCTTCTCCTCTCTTTTCATACTACCCACCACCATGTCTATCAAGACACCCTTATAGCTTCTTCAGCCACCACTGCTTCACCCCTTGCATGCACTTAATGCAGTGGGAAGTAGTTTTCTGATCAACTCTTTTTTTGGGTTGGGATGCAAAATTCCATTACCTTAACCAAGCCTCACTTGTCAAATAGGTTCGGAGATTTGTGACACAATTAGAGCCGATGTCGGCTAGGCATAGCCACTAGACTCACTATGGTAGTCCGTTCAGGTGCTTTTACTAAAATCATTACTCTTCATTCTCTAGTGCTCTAGCAATTGCGCTCCCTGGACCACTATCATTTAGTTAGGTAGGGACAATCTAGCCCTTTAAATAGGGTGAGAACCGACTTTCACCTTCAAATCCACTAGAGCTTCTTCCTAATGCATGCACGGTAACAATGATTAGAACTTCCCATTCTTCCTTTCTAATAAATCGAGCCTCTCCAGGGTCACAATATTTAACAATCGTCCATTTGTCAATAGCACATGCGCCTATAGCAATGTTAAAAGACCACTTGCAAATAAGGTAGCGATCCCTTTAACAAGGAGAAAGGTTTGTGTATTACTAAAGCAAAGACGATCATTGCCTATCGTAATTCTTCGTGGGTGGGGAAAGTGGTGGCTGCTGAAGACCTATAGAGGGTGTCTCAATAAACATGGTAGTGGTAGCATGGAGAGAGAGAGAGAGAGAGAGAGAGAGGGGGGGGATGATAGTCGACTAGGGTTTTAGGGATAGAGGAAGGGCATGACCCTTGATCAACTTCAAGTTGACAACAGTAAAGGCATACTCATCTCTCACATTGGTTCAGCCTCTTCCCTCTTCTTCCCCTTCCCTTTCTTTTCAATTATCTAATGTTCTCCAAGTACCTTATATTGTAAAGCCTCTTCTTTTAGTTCAAATATTTGCACGTGAGAATGGTGTTTTCTTTTAGTTTCATCCCTCTCATTTTGTCTTCAAGGATCAGGTATCCCTAGAACATCTACTATGTACAAGTTCTTCTAGAACGTCCTACAATTCTAGTATTTACACTCAATTCTCTAGAGCATTTTTGCTTCCAAAGGCTTCCATTGAAATGTCTAGACTCCTCCACAATGTTGAAAGGTCTAAACTATGGCCTTTTCTACAAGTATCTAGACTTTCTACGCTTTGGTCAAAAGTTCTAGAAATTGGACCTTGCGTAGCCCAATGTCTCAAGTCCATGGGCTAGTGATCTAGGCCTATGGGCCTTTAATGGGCTGTGACGGTGTGGTGTCTTGACGAGTAATGCAATCTTCCAAGCCACTCTTACTCGAAATGTCTCCATTTAGGCCGTAAAAAATATTATTCACATCTCTTCGTAACGTCCTCATCCCTTACTACCACTCTACCATCGTCAATTTTATTACATCTAACATGGTTGTAATCTCTATCTTCCTTTCCCTCATTTTAGCCATCTTATAGAGAGCTTTTTCTCCTCCCTTTGTGCATACTTTTTTGCTCATGTTATCCACACAATCTTCTTGGCTTCATTTTCTGGAAGACTTCTACCATTTTAGATCTTTTACGTCTTTAGTCATTTTCCAAGTCTTAAAGCTGGCTTTCTTAGCCTTAATGGCTGCTTGAACCTGATCATCCCACCACCAAGTCTCCCTCGTGAGATGATGTTTTCCTTACGATTCCCCTAAGACATCTTTAGCAACCTTCTTAATACAAGTCTTCATCTCGTTCCACATCGTGTTCATATGGATCTAAAAATCCCGCTTTCCTTGTTTGATCACTTTATTAGTGAATGAAATCAAGGTAACCAACCCCTTTAAGCTCCACCATCTTATCCTAAGGCAAATAGGTTCTCCTTCCTTGCGATCCAACAAAGTGAGGCATATATCCATGATCATTAATCTATGTCGAGTGGATAAGCTCTCCCTTGGTATCACCTTACAGTCCTTACATAGTAATCTCAGCGGACCTTCTAGTGAGGAAGAAATCAATTTGGCTACTATGATGCCCACTTTCATAAGTAACTATATGCTCCTCCCTCTTTTCAAAATAAGTTTTTGCAATGGATAAATCATAAGTAACAACAAAATCTAAAATTGAGATCTCCTCTTCATTCCTCACGCCAACACCATAACCTCCATGTACACCATCATTGCCTCTACAGCCTCTCTCCCGCTATGTCCATTCAGATCACCCCCTACAATAATCGGCCAAACCTTGCAATAAACCATCCATGTATTCCTAGAAATTTAACTTCTACTTTCATCCGATCCAAATTGGGGTGCATACGCACTAGTTAAATTGTTTGCCTCTTTCTCCAGTCTCCACAAGCTTGATAGATATAATCCTATCTCCAAATCTTTGAACACCCACCACATCATTCTTCAAGTAATTATCCACTATTGTTCTCACTCCATTTCTGTTACTTTTGTTCATGTACACCAAATTTTAAAGTCATCCAACTCCTTAGCTTGCTACCCTTCCATGTAGTAACTGTAGTAACCATTTATGGGAATGAAAATGGGGAAAGTTCACAAGACTAACACAGATAAATGTATTAACATGGCATAAGAAAAACCCAAGAAAATTATTCAAAAAGATCTAAAATGTTCTCTGCAATTTAACAATTCAGAAGAAAGGGAAATTTTGCTCAACTCTTCTTTCTTTAATAAAAACATTTAGATGAGATTTTGTTTTAATATTTTCATAAAACAAAGGCATACATGTCAATATTACTCTCTCTCACATAAATAGAAGTAGCTGTGACTACCTTGGGAGGCTTGAAAGGATAATCTGGGGGGAAGTGAATGGTTACGAGAAAGACACCCCCAGCAAATGGGCTATCTGCTGGGCCCATAATTGTTGCTTGCCAGTGGAACATGTCCTCAGCTACAGGACCTACAAATAAGTATATAATTGAAGTCAAAAAGCTGCAACTCCAAATGATATTTTTGAAACAACTGGATATAAATGCATATATGATGATATATAAGAACCTAACGCATGGATACAACCATTAAGATACATAACTCAAAAAGGAAAAAATGGTAAAAGTAAATGAACTAGAAATCACATATCTAAAGAATTATCCCCATGCCCCCGGGTATTTTGGTTCAAGTCAAAGTCACAAATCTAAATACATGTAATCACACCAAATATTGCAACCATAAAAAAATTAGTACCTAAAAGAGCAACCACACCCTTCAAAGTAGTACCAGAATGTGACGAAGAAAAAAGCATATAGATTTCCTACGGATTGTAAGCTAAGCTATAATTATGGTTACCTAGCCATCAGATAAACTGAATTCAGAGTGACCTGGAGGATATATAAGAACTGTTTCATGACTCAAAATTGAAGAATTTTACTTAAGTAGCAAACTAAAAATAACCAACTTCATCTGAATGAAAGCATTACAAAGAAAACAAGTATCCACTCATCAAAAATTGAGTCCCACCGCAGCACCCTCCACAATCAACCCCTCTTTGGTATAATTGAACCAAGATAAAGAAAATGGTCAGTTGGGTGTTATCTCTTGGTTGTGAATATCATATGTTATTTCTCCATCTTATTTATAAACTAGTAGAAACCTCAGCTTCTTTTCATACCTATAACTATACAGTTACCCACATTAGTCTTACTCACCAAAACACATCATCCATAAGCAATAAAACTTAAAGAGGCATGCTTGGTGTTTGAGTGTTATCTCTTGGTTGTCAATCTTACCTTCAAGCTCATTCTTTTTTGTCTTTACTAAAACCACAATTCATATGTTATTTCTCCATCTTCTTTATAAACTAGTAGAAACTTTCAGCATCTTTTCATAGCTCTAACTGTGCATTTACCCTCCAGGTCTAACTCACCAAAAACACATCCACAAGCAATAGAACTTAGAGACATCCTCACCAAGCATGCCAAGTCTTCGATATATAAGATGGAAATTATACTATGACCCATGAAAGGATTATAATTCAGCCATCCCAAATACAAAATGATAAACAATTTATGGAAACTAGGTGAACTGACTGACCAGTTTGGCCAACACATTGACTAGACAAAATGTTAAGGGGGTTTGGACTGCAGAGCTGTCAAGTTCCTCAATTCTTGCATGACATGCGATGCTTTTAGGAACAAGGGAGATGAAAATTCACCCACCTTTGGGTCATTCTAGCAAATTTATAAATAAGGAAAATAAAAAAAATCTATGCCTACCCAAGTTAATACTTCCTGGTTCAGCCACTTAAGAGATGGTAAATCAATAACTCAATGTTGACTGCATCAAATAGACGACCTTTTTATTCATCAAGTTTCAAAATAAATCTTAGCCATTTGACCTGTCACCCTTGAACTTTTACCAACATGACACTAGTCACTAGGTAAGGATATGTTCAATTACAAAACTATTAATTGAAATTCCATGTCATGTAGATTGGCTAAGGAAGAAGAGAAGATGGTCAAGCCAGCCAGCGCAGGCCTTAGGCCCATCTCTTTGCTCACCATCGTGGGCCAGGTGTAGGTCCATCACCACCTTAGTTATGCCTTGCTTGGGAGGATTATTAGATCTTCTTTCTCATTTGTTTTTATTTTAATTACCATATGTTTGCAGTAGGTTGTCACTACATATAAGTTTTCATTATACTTAGATTGTTATCTTTTGTAATTAGGTAGGACTATCTTATAAAGTCCACCTACAACTTATGTAGTTTCTATTTCTTAGTTGCTGTTTTAGAAGTTGCTTATATTTTGTGAAGTCTTTAGAGGATATTTTGAGGGGGATTCCTAGTTGCTGTAATTTAAAAAAAAAAAAAAGAGGGGCTGTTGCTACACCCCTCATGATTATAGAGCTTGACTTATGCTCGGTCTTCTGTGGGAGACTGTGAGAATGAGAGACCTAACAGTTGGTGAGAGATTTCCAAGGCCATAGGTGAGGGGCCTTGATCATATCCCTACTCCCCCACACCCTTCTTCTAACTTTTTTCCTGCAATTACAGTTGCAGTTTGAAGCTGCTCAAGTTCTATAATTGCTGCAGTCCAGTTGTGTTATTGAAGGGAAGCATTGATTACCAAAAGGGGGAGACTGATTAGAAGACTCATACATGTTCACAGTACCCAGCGGCTCCTGTTTCTGCCATTGTTGGACTGCTACAGTAAGATAATGCTAGTTCTTCATCTGGCTATATAGAATGAGGAGACACTTTGAGGTTTGCAACTGTCCACCCTACCCCGTGGATAGGAAGAACTGTTAGTTTCTAAATTCTGTTCTGAGTTGCTATTCTGGTGGAGCTATTAATATGAGATTCTGGCAGTGAGATAAATCAGCAGCCTTCAACTGGTGATGGACTGCTATTTTTTCTGTGGACTGAAGTGCATTGATGGTTACTAAAATCTGAGTCCGAGGTCCAGTTTTGCAAAGGTGCTGATCTGAAACATCTAGCCACAGGAATGAACTGATTTTTTCGTATGTTTACCAACTCATGGAGTAATGTTTTGGTCCCTGTTCGGGTGTTAATCTGTCATATGATGTGGAGAATTAATGTTGTTTCTACAGCTGGAATTTAGTTTCTAATTTAATCCTGTGCCCTTAACTTGGAATCCAAACACTGGATCCTCTTCTTCTTTTGATGGATTGAGGTACTGTTAGTTATCTACACCTGACCTAGGTTTGGGGCTGATCCGAATCCTGGGGATTTATTTTCGGTATTTAACCAGTTAGTTTTGCGAGCCCTCTGATCTGTTGGGTAGGGTTCTGATTTCTAGTGACATTAGATTGAATCCACCACCATGTGGGCTTCTGGGTGGAGGCACAATCTGATCTTGTCATGAAATGCTTGTATGTTGAAATTTGCAACATGGGTAGTAGATAAAGTGGCCGACACATGGAACCCTCATGGGCTACAAACAAAGTTCCCATGTGGAAGTACAAAGGTACCAAAATTTCCCACCATCCCCATGGCCCCCATCACTCTCGCAGTAATAGTGGTAATAAATAGCAAGTAAGAAGAAGCCAGTGCCAAGCTGTAGGAGTGGATATCATAATCACTGTCATAAGTCTAACGTCAAAAAGGGTCAAGGCAGTGTGAACACCTTCCAAGCATGGGCATGAAATAGTATATATCAGTTTCAACTTTTCATTCCAAATCATAGACATTGCATGCCTTCACAAAGCAGAGAAACATATAATAGAACTTCCAACACAACAGTGATGGGCATAGACGGTGCCAAACAATATCATTTTAAAATGGGATAAGTGACCAGTTCAGTAAGAGGAACTAGGAGAGTGATTGAACGAACCAGCACTGCAAGAAGTGGGAGGATCCTTTTGCAGGTCCTTTAACTCCTTCTGAATCCGTTTTGAAGCCATCAAATATGATACGACGTCCGAAAAGAAGAATCAACAATCGCTGCACAAGAAATGCAATCTGTCAGCTACAATGGCATCACCAGGTATAAAAATATGCAAAATAGTTACGCCACGCAACCGTGTATGAAAGAATCATTTCAACGAACAAACCTAGTTTTGTGGAAGTGTAATGTGAAAATTCTGACTGTTTGATATGTAGAGGATGATCTGTATTTATAAAACTCCATCCCAAAACTCAACCAAATACCCCCCCATTCATGCCAATGGATAACGGTGTATGTCCATGCATGCCTACAAGTAATCCAACAAGTATTGGATCTCTCCTATTTTCCAATGCTTTTCTTTGCCCCTTCACCCTTGGCAAACTCCATTTTGTCTGAAACTTGTCACGTCACAAGGGGACTTTGGAGTCTACCTGACCAAACAATTTCAGCCCCATATCTGTCATATGGCAGATCTACATGCCATTAAGGAGATTTTTTTCCCTGACGCCCATGCCCTAAAAATATAATCCAACTTCAGGAAACAAGAATCCTTTTGATGAAATTTGGCAAGCCTTTCTCTCACTAAAAAAAAAAAGAAGCAGGCCATAACTATAATGCAACCCTGTAAAAAAAATGTATCAAGGAAAATCCCTGGATTTTGCCTTGAGAAGGAACACTAACGACAACAAATCCTGAACAATAAGTAGAGCCAAAGATCAAACCAGCCACACACACACAAAACAACACCTCATCACAAGCTCCCAGAGCCAGAAGTAAAAAGGAGCAACCCATTCAAAGTAGAAATACAATATGGTAACTACAGCTAAAATTCGCTCAAAATTGAACAGAAATATTAAAATAATATTACGTTTACTTGTTTTGGAAGAATGTCGATTCATGACAGATGAATAAAGAAACATCGAAATCAACAAACAGCATCGATCAACCAAATAATGCAAAATCCAAGGCTTTATCCGAGGCAGTCATCGAGATCCAGCAATCCCAAAATTAAGCCCGATAAAAGACGACGTCATAACACAATCAAAAGCAAGACCCGAAACCCTAAAGTCAGAAACTAAACATGGAGAATCGAAGAAGGACAAGGAGTGCCTTCGAATCAACAAACGAAACAGCAGAAATAGGAATAATCTTTGACAGTCTCAGAAGCACAGAGTTAGGAGCTTTACCAGAACAGCGAGGTCTGTCCGCTTCAGCCGTCTAGGGCAACTCTTCTTCTCTTTTGGTAGTAGAGAAGGCAGAGGGGTTTCCTTGTAGCGGGTCTGCTTCTTTGTTGCGTTGTAGTATCGTACTACTACTACTAGACTATGATCTCTCTCTCTCTCTCTCACACACACACACCCACACACACGCTATGACGCTATATAGAGACAGAAATAGATGACCAATCCGCGTGCAACCCAAAAATATCCATGATGTAACTCTTTATTCTCTCTCGAGTTGCTTCCCCCACAAAACCCATCCCAACTTTGGAAATATGAAAAAGGGCGAGTACCCCTTGCCTATTAAATTGACGATGGTACCCCTCCCCTCCTTTTATCCCTCTCGGCTCTAGGACTCTCGTCTAGTCGTCTGCAGTATTGGACTAATTCGTGAGCGAGGAAACGAATCTCTCCATCTCGACGTGTAGGGTATTTCAGATAATTCAGTGAAAAACCGAGTCACGAATCACTTTCAAGTCTGAGTCACCTCACTTTTGCAATATATAACCGAGCTTACCTCGGCAAGAATAAGTAAATGGCATTAATGGATTTTGACATGGCCTAATAATGGCTTGAAGCCATTTCAATCTTTCTTCAACTGGTAAAAGGAGTAATGTTAGCTTAGCCTCCAACTTGACCGAAAATGCCCTTTTTTTTTTTTTTTTTTTTTGTGTCGGAAGGAAAAATGCTATCTACTATTATGTGTTTACACTTATTTACAATCAGAGCGAAAAAGATCACACTGCCTCGTGCTAAAGATGCTCCCACATATCCTCCAATTGGCCAACACATTGGCATGCACCTATGCTAGTGAGGTAATGCTCTATTATCCCTTTTTTTTTTAGAGAAAGAATGATGTTAAAAGATGCTTATGCCCCTAATAGTAGGGGTTGTGCCCAGGCATGGCGATCGGACGAACAACATTCTTTTTCCCACATACAAAAAAAAAAAAAAAAAAAAAGAAAGGGCATGAGGAAGCATTGGCGTGGGCATCATTATGCATTTCATGGGGGTGAGGTGGTCATTTTAGTCTATATGTATCTAGATGCAAGGGTCATGCTCCCCCCACATAAACCATTTTCCCTTTTGCCTTTTTTTTATTTTTTTAATGCAGAAAATATGACAGAAGATCATTGCTCCGTTAACACAAATAATCAAAACCCTAAACAATCAAAGATGTGAATAGACGAAGAGGAAGCACAATGACAATCAGAGAGGCAAAGATGTAAATTTTAAACTGAAATCGAATTGTACCATTTATACCAAAGCCATGAAACTCTTTATTAAATGGTTCAATTTTGGTTTTAAAATTGAAACTGTGATTCTGTTTTGATTTTAAAGTTTAACACGTTTAAATAAACCATTAAACCGATTGTTACATATGCGTACTAGTTTAAGTCATCCAAGGTTAAGTTCACATACATTTTAATAATTAAAAAAATTAAATTTACACTAAACAACTATTTAAAAAAAGCATATAACAATAATAATTCAATTCAATATTACAATTTACATCAATTTCACTAAAAATTTTAAAGATAAAGAAATTGTTTGAATAAAAAACTAGAAATATAAGAAAACCGTTTATATATGAAATCGTTTATTAAATGATTTGATTTTGGTTTTACCTAAAATATCTTGCACTGAACCAAATCAAACCTTCTACACTGGAACTTGAATTGTTGCCACTTCTTATCAGCTATACTTACATATGTCGAAGTTCTCCATCAGTGATTGTTTCTTCTCATTTCACTGAGAGTCATCACTACGAATCTCCTTAAATCTATTCAGTTCAGATAGAAGAAAACCTACAGTTCTATTCAATTTTTCTTCGGAGAGAATTAACCTACAATCTCCCTCTCTCTCTGCTAACTTAACTTCCAAAATCACCTCATCAAGAGTTCCTTCATTGATTATCATCAGCAACAATGGGGGATGCTTATTTCTGAAATTGGTTAAGACTTTTGTGCTTTGTGGTTCATTTCTCAGGAGAGGTACCAACTGAAACCGTTGGGCCATATAGTAACCTTGTTTCACACTTGATTTGGTTTCGAGTTAATCGGTGATGAAGGTAGCCTTGTTTCACACTTCATTTGGTTTCTAGTTAGCATTTCCGGGTGATTCATTTAGGAATATGGTTTCCATGTTTGTTGTTTGAAAACAGCAGCAATAGAAGTGCGATTGATTGGCGTGTGTGGCCAGAACGGTTTTTTCCCCAGTTTATTATCGGAGCTGCTGTATGGATAGGCAAAGAGAACGGCAAAGGTTGTCATTTGTCCACGACTCCCCAAATATACGACGTCCCGATCAAGAAAGCCAGAAGCTAGGCTGCCACCGTTGCTTTTCTTTCTAGTGACTTTATTTGTTTCCGGGAGGCTTTGCTTGATCCACTCCCATTGAGGACGAGTAAAGTAACTCACCCAAGCATTTCCCTTAGTTCACCGGTGACGCCCGAAGACAAAGAAAACTAAGAACCAGTAACCAGCCGTCCCATTAATAGTCGGGATGATAAACATTCCCTCCCCCCCCCCCCTTCTCCTGCAGATCACAAGTAGTTTTCCCTAGAGTTTCATGTTATATTTGTTACCATGTCTGAAACCTGCAAGTCTGTCGACCATGTCCATTCCCAAGGATCTCCCCTAGCCCGGATGACCTGCTATAAGTAAATGCCTACGGATCTGGATAACGTAACTTCAGAGTTTGACGAAGCATAAGAGAAAGGTGGAGAGGGCGAAGGGGCAGGGAAATAGATCGATTTATAGTAATAGGAAGCAATTCAGAGAGAGAGGGAATGAATGTTGCAACTTGCAACACACGGAAAAGATACCAAATTTTTTTTTACCCCTAATGAATGATCTACTTCTAAAAATTACATCTACATATATAAACAGATTTTTTTTTCCTTTTTTTTTTTTTTTCGACTGCAGGGAGGTGAACAGAAGCCCTGCGATGTATAAAACAATGGAACGCTGATCATACATAATTTTCCCTGCGCAATTCATGGCTGATCTTCGTCACCAAAGAGTTACCCAGATGAGTGATCTAAATGATCTCCAACAGATGAAACCGAACATGGCTGACGGACACCAGAACTCAAGCTCGATTCTAGTATCTGGTGTGTGAGGATAATCTCTGGTTTTGCACCTGCAGAACCCATGCTAAAGTGGTGATGTTGAGCTGACATCTTGCCTTCTGGACTCATAACTAGTGAACTGACATGGCAGCCAGAATCTGGTGTCATTGGTTCATGGTGGGATGAGAAAAACTCATCATAAGAGAGACTCTTTGCTGCTGCACGTTCCTTGGAAGCCTTGTCTTGGAGGGGAGGCTCGGAGGTTGAAGCAGGGGTTGATGGGTCCATCTTCTTGTCGCATTCTGGACAGCTGTGGCCAGAGGGTGGGGCAGCAAGTGGAGAACCAGGCACTTCCCCAAGAAAACCACCCAGCCGCTCTTGCTCTTCCATTATCTTCTTCAGGTACTTGCCTTGTGCTTCTATTCGTAACTGTAGCTGCCTCTGGACCTGTCATGCATTGATTCAAAAAGGATCAAGAGTGAACACTGCCAACCAAAGTCCTAATTAGACACATACATGCCAAATAACGTTTGAGAAACACCGAAACATAAAGATAAATAGTCTTATATCTTTGACCTTTTCAAAAGGTTAGCCAATCTACCATATACCTTCACAGGGATGAATGTTACAGAGTATAGAAATGGCTTCATATTCTCACCACCCACCTTTGATTCCTCTGGTTCAAGGAACTTTCTCTCTTTTATTTGTCTGATTTTAATTACGAGACACAAGAAATCAACCTAACAGATATATCATAACACCCACTCAAGTGTACCCCAATGCTATTTAGATACCAGAGGTCAGAATTAGTGGATGATTTACTACAAATAACAAAGAACCATGAAAGTTCTCATCTCCTTGGGAATTATTCCTTAGCATCCTCAATGAATATCTAATCTCTGAACACTATGGCTTAGCAATCTCAGGACAGGATACCATCTTGGGCCTTGTTCTGGGCACATTTACTTCTATCTTGGGACAGATACAACTCTCACCCATAACAAATTTGGATTCAAGAATAAATTGGTACAAGAAAATTTTGGTCGAATACAATTTTCTAGTCCAAAACAGGGTAAATCTTGGTTAAAATAAAAACGTGTAAAAAAATCTGGATTAATTGGGGTATCAAACATTTGCATTTCAAAAGTAAAGGCGCAATATAATGGGCCCTTTCTCTAATTTTTCCCAAGGCTACTACCATTTTGTAGATAGTCGTCCATTCTAAAGAGACCAAATTATCCATTCATACAATTCAGACAAACAAGAACAGAACTCATGGTTTTATAATCTGAACCAGTTTAGATGTCAAGTTAATTCTTCCCAATTTAACCATTGGTCTTGGCCAAAAAAGGGTGTCTGTCAAGGTCACAGAAACCATTTTGGTGGGTGGTTTTGGTCTAGCCCGGTTCAGCAGGTTGGTCCACTCCAGTTTTTAAAGCTATGTAGCACTGTTTCTAAACAACAAAAACAACAGCTGCAAAGCCTTATCCCAACTTAACGGAGTCGGCTTCATGGATCCAAGCCAAAATAAAAAATAAAAATTCAGGGGATTTAGAGTAAATGCAAAAGGTATAGTTGTTGATCTGAAGAGACCTTATTTTCTCTGAGTTTAGGGTACATAAAAAGGCAGGGGATAAGGTGCATAAGGTATCAGGCTTTGTGGAGTTGAATTGGGAGATTTTGAGCAGGAATTGAATTCTAGAGTCATTCTAAAGATATTCAAGGTATCAGGTTGAGGACAACGATAAACGGATGGATAATGATGATATGGGACTGGTAAAAGTGAGGCATGGTTTAATGTAAGATCAAATCACTTGTGGGCAATAATGTAAGATTGATTCGCAAGTGATCCAATCCCAGGTAGCATCTTTAGTAAATTCAATAAAATAAGATAGTATGACAGATAGTATGAGCAAAACAGAAATAAGAGAATGAAGGGAAGAATGGGGTAGGGGAATAGGTTGGGTCGAGCATCTCACTATTCCCGTCGCTCACAGCATTTCATCTCACAGTTTTCCAGCACAAAGCTTTTTTTTTTTTTTTTTTNGAATCTGGTGTCATTGGTTCATGGTGGGATGAGAAAAACTCATCATAAGAGAGACTCTTTGCTGGTGCACGTTCCTTGGAAGCCTTGTCTTGGAGGGGAGGCTCGGAGGTTGAAGCAGGGGTTGATGGGTCCATCTTCTTGTCGCAATCTGGACAGCTGTGGCCAGAGGGTGGGGCAGCAAGTGGAGAACCAGGCACTTCCCCAAGAAAACCACCCAGCCGCTCTTGCTCTTCCATTATCTTCTTCAGGTACTTGCCTTGTGCTTCTATTCGTAACTGTAGCTGCCTCTGGACCTGTCATGCATTGATTCAAAAAGGATCAAGAGTGAACACTGCCAACCAAAGTCCTAATTAGACACATACATGCCAAATAACGTTTGAGAAACACCGAAACATAAAGATAAATAGTCTTATACCTTTGACCTTTTCAAAAGGTTAGCCAATCTACCATATACCTTCACAGGGATGAATGTTACAGAGTATAGAAATGGCTTCATATTCTCACCACCCACCTTTGATTCCTCTGGTTCAAGGAACTTTCTCTCTTTTATTTGTCTGATTTTAATTACGAGACACAAGAAATCAACCTAACAGATATATCCTAACACCCACTCAAGTGTACCCCAATGCTATTTAGATACCAGAGGTCAGAATTAGTGGATGATTTACTACAAATATCAAAGAACCATGAAAGTTCTCATCTCCTTGGGAATTATTCCTTAGCATCCTCAATGAATATCTAATCTCTGAACACTATGGCTTAGCAATCTCAGGACAGGATACCATCTTGGGCCTTGTTCTGGGCACATTTACTTCTATCTTGGGACAGATATATACATCTCTCACCCATAACAAATTTGGATTCAAGAATAAATTGGTACAAGAAAAATTTGGTCGAATACAATTTTCTAGTCCAAAACAGGGTAAATCTTGGTTAAAATAAAAACGTGTAAAAAAATCTGGATTAATTGGGGTATCAAACATTTGCATTTCAAAAGCAAAGGCTCAATATAATGGGCCCTTTCTCTAATTTTTCCCAAGGCTACTACCATTTTGTAGATAGTCGTGTATTCTAAAGCGACCAAATTATCCATTCATACAATTCAGACAAACAAGAACAGAACTCATGGTTTTATAATCTGAACCAGTTTAGATGGCAAGTTAATTCTGAAAGAAAATAAATGCGGAACGATTCATGAAGATCAATAAGCATGCACGACAAATACTACAAAACAAGTTTTAGGCATACCTGAATCCATGGTTGAAGAATAAGAACTCCTCAATGTCTTATTGTATGCTCCTCGTACAACACGATCAATGTTGGTCTGGTCTACCCTCTTTCCCTTTTTTGCTTTTGGTCGTTAGTTTCACTTAATGGGTCAGTGATAACTATATATAGGGGTGAGGGTAGAGACCAACCCTGCAATAAAATTAGGGTTTCCTCCCCATTAAGGAAACAATACCTTAGGTCCACACATAGTAATAAATATTTCATACCATTAAGGTGTGCTAATAGAATCCAATATTTCCATAGAGATCACTTACCAATAATATTAAATTCTTTCTGCTTACTCCATCTTTAGTCAACACCACTAAACCGGTTTTGGAAACAAATCTTTAACTATGCTAGCCCACCTAATAGGAAATCTTACAAATTCTTCCCAATTTAACCATTGGTCTTGGCCAAAAAAGGGTGTCTGTCAAGGTCACAGAAACCACTTTGGTGGGTGGTTTTGGTCTAGCCTGGTTCAGCAGGTTGGCCCACTCCAATTTTTAAAGCTATGTAGGACTGTTTCTAAACAACAAAAACAACAGCTGCAAAGCCTTATCCCAACTTAACAGAGTCGGCTTCATGGATGCAAGCCAAAATAAAAAATAAAAATTCGGGGGATTTAGAGTAAATGCAAAAGGTATAGTTGTTGATCTGAAGAGACCTTATTTTCTCTGAGTTTAGGATACATAAAAAGGCAGGGGATAAGGTGCATAAGGTATCAGGCTTTGTGGAGTTGAATTGGGAGATTTTGAGCAGGAATTGAATTCTAGAGTCATTTTAAAGATATTCAAGGTATCAGGTTGAGGACAACGATAAACGGATGGATAATGATGATATGGGACTGGTAAAAGTGAGGCATGGTTTAATGTAAGATTGGTTCGCAAGTGATCCAATCCCAGGTAGCATCTTTAGTAAATTCAATAAAATAAGATAGTATGACAGATAGTATGAGCAAAACAGAAATAAGAGAATGAAGGGAAGAATGGGGTAGGGGAATATGTTGGGTCGAGCATCTCACTCTTCCCGTCGCTCACAGCATTTCATCTCACAAGTTTCCAGCAGAAAGCTTTTTTTTTTTTTTTCATTCAATCAAATCCATGTTCAATGTTGTAGCCCCTTACAAACTTATATAGAAGACTCAAAACTGATTCACACACTAAAAAGGAAAAACCTACCCCAATCCTTAGCTAATTGGGAAACCTAAACTGACTGGGAAACTGAAATAACAAAGAATATAGACTCAAAACAGAACTCTAACTAAACTAATGAATTAAATCCCGTTTTTCTACTTTCTACCCATATTTTAGGCCAATTAAAGTGGTTCATTACAAAGAAAACCCAAGGGATCAAAAGCTCAACACATACATAACCCAACCTAATGCTTATTTGCAATAAAATAAGCCCATTAAGTGACTTATCTACATCAATTCGCCTTCTCTTAGAAAAAATTCATCATTGAATTTTGTATGGTGTGAGGGTGATTATAGCATGGTACACATCCCTCTTTAAGCCGTAGAAAAATTTATGTAGCTCTTTGATAATAAGGATGGAGTCTAGAATGTGAGGAGCTCGATCTTCAAGATACTTAATGGGATACGAGCTCCACATGCTCAGCTTCAACAACCTCAAATGTATCCATGAGATCATCCAAATGAACGCCTTCAATCACTGTGTTCTTGACCTCCACAATTTCAATCTCAAGCTCCTTAGGATCTTCCTCTTGACTGTTCATAGTCATCACAGATGTTAAAGCACTATTCTCCTTGGGTTCGATCTCCTTGTCCATAATTGTGATTATGTTGCTTTCGACTTCATCCACATTAATCTCTTTAATATAAGCATCAATGATCAACTCTTTCTCTGCAATAGCAATCTTGTGATATATGGGTGGCTTTTGAAAATCTGATGGAGGGAAGTACATTTTTTGTTCATGCTTAGATAGGTACATGCCTGTCAACTCGTATTACATCTCTTCCCGTGTTCTAGGCCCATGTCCTTGAGCTTGAAGTTGCCTTTCACGGACTCTCCATTGTATTTAAGCACAATCACTCATCTGAGAACATGCATATTGGAGTCTTTGTGACTTTATCAAGTTGTAGTCAAAGTACACGTCCAATTCATGCACCCATTCAAGGAATTCCCCACGAAAACGTGGTTGAGCATTAGATTAGGTAGTAGTAGCCTCCTTCAATTCTTCGAACTTTAGATCCATAGCATCCATCCTTGTGTTTAGCCGTTGGAGGGATTTCATCACATCCTCTAGTGAGAATTGATTGGAGCTTTCTTTAGTCATGGCTCTGATACCAAATAATATAAGATCAAATCACTTATGGGTAATAATGTAAGATTGGTTCGCAAATGATCCAATCCCAAGTAGGATTTTTAGTAAATTCAAAAAAATAAGATAGTATGACATATAGTATGAGCAAAACAGAAATAAGAGAATAAAGGGAATAATGGGGTAGGGGAATAGGTTGGGTCGAGCATCTCACTCTTCCCTAGGGAATCTCACCTAAGTTGTCTCTCACAGCACTGCATCTCATAGTTTTTCAGCACAAAACTTTTTTTTTTTTCATTCAATCAAATCCGTGTTCAATATTGTAGCCCCTTATAAACTTATATAGAAGACTCAAAACTGACTCAAATACTAAAAGAAAGCCTAACCTAATCCTTATAATGTAGATTAGGGTAGGGGGTCTAACCAAGTCTCAACTTCAGGATCTTTTTATCAGAAGAACAACCAGATTTCAACTAACATAAACCAATTAAATCATACCAATAGAAACAAAGCAAACCAAAAGCTATCGATCTCAAAAAACCCAGTGATATCTAGGACTGATCAGTACCAGATAGATAGAGATAAACCAGCGACTGATGGTAGTTCAAATAGGTTCAATTCAATAGTAAACAATAAGCCATAATCTAAAGATATCAGTAAGAATTCAACCAAACCAATCAATCACAGTTCTAGTTATGGCAGATTACTAGAAGACAAAACATGGTGATTTTTAATAACTCACTAATGGCTGGATAAAAATAGCCAAAATTTGGATCGATCCTTAGTGGGATAGAGAGGGACTGTCAACCAAAATTTTAAGACAAACCCATGGCTGGATCTGAATCAACAAGAAGGACTGATTGTACTTCTACAAAAATTCTAGGCAGAAATCAAAGAATATAAATACCTGATTTGTTTGGCAGTAGTAGATCCTTAGAAATAAAACTTGAAAGAAAATAAGAAAGTTCAGATCTGTACCTGACTGTAGAAACACAATATAGTATTGTAAATAACCTTGAAAAAAGAAAGAATAACACTTGAAAGGAACCTCTTGAGCTTCACACCGCAAAGAGTCAATTGGATCAAACACCAATTTCTTCAGCCAATCAGCCTTGATCGAACACAAAACCACCACTTTGATCACACACAAAGCAAACTCAGAAGAGCAAAAGCAACATAACTTTTTCATTCATAAATCGTGGGCTACTAATGAGCCTTCTCTTTATTTATAATAGTGATGGGATTACAAAATAGAAACTAAACTTAGTTCTCAAAAACTAAAATAGGAAACTAGTAAAATAGAAACTCTTCTAGTTACTAGAACTGAAAATAGAAATTAGGAAAATTAGAAGCTTACATAAAATAGCAACTACTTATTTTAGAAACTAAATAAGACTGAAATTTAGAAACTAAATAATGAAACTAGTGAACCCCATCACAGTCCAACTAAAAAGGAAACTAACTATTAATCTCGTACTCAATCTTAGAGCCCCTCTTTTAGACTCATAAAAGTGGCTCAATGCACTCCAAACCACATAGACTGAAGGCCCAACAAATATACAACCCAACCCTAGGCTTATTCCTAATAAAATATGCCTATTTTAGTTATTAATCTGCATCACCTTAGCTAATTGGGAAACCTAAACTGACTGGAAAACTGAAATAACAAAGAATATAAGCTCAAAACAGAACTCTAACTAAACTAATAAATTTAATTCATGTTTTCCTACTATCTACCCAAATTTTAGGTCCATTAAAGTGGCCCATTACAAAGAGAACCCATGTGATCAAAGGCCCAACACACACATAACCCAACCTAAGGCTTATTTGCAATAAAATAAGCTCATTAAGTGACTTATCTACATCATGGTTGCTCAGGTGAAAAGGTGATGTCCCCATTGGAGAAAATTGTTCATTGTAAGGAACCCTAAATGAAAGAAGGTTACCGATTGGAACTTGGAAGAAGTCTCTCTTTGTGGGAAGTAGACTTAAACATCACTAGTGGCACCGTCAATAGCATCCATTAAAACAGGCTTTGAATTTTAGAGCAATTCTAAAGAATGTTCAAGGTGGTGCCCGGTTTGAGGGTGAATTGGTTGAATACTACGATAATTCGCAGTAGTATACCAGTGTATCTATTTCCATCCTTCTTGCTCAGCTTTAGTAATGGACAAAGTAATCTGGACGTTTCTCCAGATAAAAGGGGTATCTTGAAGTTTCGAACCTGTTATATGAAACTTCATGTGTAAACTGGAAAAAAAAAATTGTGAAGATACAGTAACAAGGCAATCTTTCCTTGCAAAGATATATTCAAGAATGGAACTTCTAATGGGGCTTGGGATTTTAATAAGGTGCCAGGGACTGGACTGATGAGGTAGGCATTTGGACGAATAAAATGTGTTCCATGACGAGTTTGTGTCAACGACTGCTAGGAGGTAATCGTTCTGAGATTTAAGATTGGGAGAACAAATGGATTGAGGATCAGAAGTTATCCATGATGTTCTCTAGATTAAAAGGGGTTATGATGAATCAGATGATTGTGTGTTCATAATGATTCTATTGTTGGAGAACTATGTATAGAAAGTAAAATAAATCCATTGGACTGAATTAAACAATGTGCAAAACTAGGAGCCAAGAGATAAATAGTTTTGTTGATGGAAGATTCAATAAGATCGAAAAAAGGGCAGAATTTTCAGTCAGAGCATATTTTTAACTTTGTATGGGATGAGAGATCAGAAAATGGCATGTACATAGAAGACAATGTTACATTTTAAGTGGCTGTGTCTGCATGGATTTGATCTTTCAAGAAGCTCCTTACTCTCAACTCTCGAACATTTTTAGGAGAGGATTTATCACTGAGTTTTGGTAGATGTTATAGCTGTGTCAAAAGGCTGAAGAAATTATACATCACATGTCACTCATGTGAGCAGGAAGCAGCTGAGGTGTGCTTTTATCATTTCAGCTTGTTTGGTTTCGGTTGGCAAATAGTGGCTAGACACTTGTTGCTCCCCCCACCACCCCCAAAAAAAAACAATAATAATAATAATGAAAGTTTACAGTTGTTTCCATTTAAAACTAAAAAAAAAAAAGAAAGAAAGAAAGAAAGAGAGAGAGAGAGATAGATTATGGCTGTGTTACAAGTGATGAATTATTTCCATAGCAACCAAAAGGTTGAATGAAATTATAAATAGTATTCTTTCTTTTTCATTTTATTGCATTTTCTGGCCAACAAAAATAGCCCCGTGGTCCATCTTTTGCCATACACAAGCTTATGTATTGGGAATTATGAAGCTTTTGGACAATTCTCAAATAGACGAGGAATCACTATGTAGGAAAAAAAAATATCATAGTACATAACACCATGATTTTTTTCCCCCCTTTTTAGCTAGGGAGAAGCACACATTTACCTCTCCTCTTACTCCATACCAAGTCAATTTTGAGAAAAAGTAACCAATTCCCGCTTTTAAAGAAATCATGGAAATTGGATAAAGACATGGTCCTCAAAGAAGTGAAAAATTGGCAACAAAAAAGCAAGGAAAAAAAAAGTGACGAATTGAAAGCCCATAACAACTATAAGTAAATATTATCATGTGCAACATGTGGTTATAAACCAAACAAAACTCACTCACTCTCCTCCTGATTTCTTTCCAATTAAATATATACTACCTCAATAGTTTTGAATATGTTGCTTTTCAGGCGGCTGAATCTATGATTTTAGTATGAATACTTATTTAAAAATAAAATATTAAAAATATCACACTTGTCAAAGTGAATAACAAAATGTTCATGGTCACTTTGTCTGATACCCAGAATTCAGCTCAAGGCAGAATTTGTGTGTTAAGTCACAAATTTGTAACCGAAGAGCCTTTTAGCCGACCTTCTGGCTAACTATGTTATACTCTACTTAAGAATATTTCTGCACTTAAACTTCAGGAATTTGTACAGGTTTAGCATATAGAGAGTAATAGTATACAAATCATAACAATATATCTATTTTGAAATGGTGCTTCAAGAATTATAAGTTGAAAAGACTTGCCTCTAATTGCCCATGCAACCGCTTTTGCACTTCCACCTGCAGCTTGAGTGCTTCTGTTATTTGCATACCACTACAAACACAAAGATTTCACATTTATAAGATCAAGTAGCCCACAAATATATGTTTCACGATAAACAATAAACAATCTACCCAGTGAATTTTTTTTTTTTTTGTTTCTCATTCTATTTTTTGCAACAGCTTAAGTTTTACAACCATCCAAAAAAATGCAAGAGATTGCATGGTTAGTAACTTAGTATCATCCACTCCAGTTGTTGTAAAGATATCCTAAATGGAGCTATCAGTTACATGCATGCCTTCTGCATGGATAGGAATGGTCCAGGTCAACTGGCCCTTTATCTGTAACACAAATGCCAGGCCCCGATCATGATCAGGTTAACGTATATAAAATCAAAATTCAAGATTGGGGAATATTAGATCATTAGTTAGGTTAGTTAGCTTCAGTCCCTTGATGGAAGTAAGTAAAATGATAAACCAGAACCTGAGCTGATTGTTAATCAGGTGAGGTATGCCAAAGGGGTTTGCAAGTATAGGCTAGGATATAAAAATCCATCATAATTTATTAGCCAGAAAAAATTCAAAAAAAAAAAGAGATTATCGTACTTACAAAGAACTGTCCAAGCCAGTAAACAAGTCGCCTGATTCTTTCTTGTCTACCCTCTTACCTACATTTGCAAAATGTCAGAAAATTTATATTTCAAAAGTATCTGTTGTACGATGTTTTCAAACTACCACTGCAAATGATAGAAAAACCAATCTCACTCCTCCAAACAAATAAAAAAGAATACAGCCATAAGTCTGCAATGCTAGACAGATGTACACACCATCAGATGACGACTTTGGGACATAGTTTGCAAGCCGATATTTCTGAATGCACCACAGTGACAGAATTAACAAAAAGAAAATAGGGTACAAGGAAGAAAAGGATGTAAGGGAGGTTCAGGTTACCATAAATACTTGCCTGCAAGTGGCTTTTAACATGGTAAATAGTCAAACCTGGTACATCCATGACTTTAAGCACACCTTTAGGAGTGGCCCATGTAACAGTGGAGAAGAAACACTGATGTCATGCCAACCTAACACAGGCTTTCGAGAATTGAAACTCAGAGGACTGCTCAATTGAAATTTCGCACTTTCTTGTACTGAATCAAGTTTTCACTGTACTTGGTCAAGTTCACAAACATGTCATCAAGGGTTTCTGCAAATCACAATTTTGAGGTTCTCAAATAATCAAGTAACACCCCTCAACCTAACACCCTAATATAGACTTAACAAATTGTATGCGCCAAGCTTAGTTACCAACAGAATTCTCTGGATTTTTTTTTTTGGTTGGGGGGGGGGGGGGGGATTCTAGAAAGACCAAGCAATCTCCTTTACCAAACACCCAAGTACCAATTGAATTGGGTGTAATTGGGAATGTTCTCCGGCACCGAAATGAGCAATAGAAAATTCCTGAAGTCTCTCGGAATAGTGCAACACCAGAAATGACCCGAAACCTTTCACTCTGTCTCCCTCCCTCCCACCTCTGTTCTTCTGTTATGCGAGATCAAAATATCGAAAACCTTTTGTGATGCAATGACATTTTCATTTGCTAAGAAGCAATAAAATTCTGCAACAGAATACAAAGGGACTACTAGAAAAATATCAAGAAATAGTCTATCTACAATCTCTATCTACATCTGGGGTTCTAGCATCTATAACAAACTTTCTGCTGATCAGCAATTGAACTATACTTTGCAGAAATTCATAGTTTCATCCCAAAAATATCATGTAATATAGAATGCATGTTCCATAATCATCAAGCATGTAATAAACTCTGAACAAAAATTCATAGAACTTACTATCTGGGCCACCAAGTTGCAACACAGCATCCACAAAACGTCCATGCAGCTCATGCGTCCAACGTAACCTTTGCCTGGAGGCAAGATTAGAGTTATTGCTGCTGAGATTGTTGCCTCCACTTCTAGGAGCCATTGCAGTGGTACTGCTGTCTTGGTGCCGGCCTTGAACTAACGACCTGTTGCAAACTAAATTTGTACTAGGTACAGCATTTGGCTGATACATTTGTCATTTACCTATGAACACGCGACAGAAATTCATCTAGTTCAGCAAGAAACAGTATCATGAAGACTTTAGAATCTGTGAACATGTGTGTGTGTGTGTGTGTGAGAGAGAGAGAGAGAGAGAGAGAGAGAGAGAGAGAGAGAGGCAGCGAACACTAGAAATTAAACTTCAGCGAAAAGAGAAACAGCAAGAGAATGTGCTCATTGAGAAAGAAAAACCAAAGCATCCTCTTATGTCAATGAGAGAGGACCCATGACTTGGTTTCTAGACTCTTAGCTCTTGAAAAATCAGAGCATCCTCCTAAGACAGAAATCCCTTGAGCTCCTGAAAGCCTCCTCGCCTTTTACCTTTGCATTAATCACTGTTGCATTGGCAATGTAGTGAGGTGCTTCATGCACCAATACTGCATGCACATATGGACCAGTTAAAGTAAGGGTGCCTGAGTCACACCTGGCAGTTGGTACACAATCATTGTCTTGGACTCACTAATTCTACTGTAATTGGCATGGTCTGAGTCCCTAGTTGTCAGGATTCATCAAATTTTTTAGAAGAAGCCATTCGAAGAAAGTGGATGAGTTGGGATCTGGACTGGGCATGCCTGTCTACGACAAAAATGTCCAAGCCACAAACACACTTGAGAAAATTCCAAGTACTGAGATTGAATCAGAAAGGAACAAATAACATAGAAGAATATTTAGTCCAAAATAACAGAAATGTTCAAAAAGAAGCAGGTCCCAAGACCAAGACTCTAAGAACCATACTCAACCCTGACATTCTGCAGATAAATTATTCTAAAACAAACCAAAGAGAAGCCTGTCCAAACTTGGGTGTTAGAAATCCTATGAGGTTCAATTCCTTCCTTACTCCTCGGACAATTTTGCATCACTAAAATCCGTCTTAGAAGAAGTATCACAACCAGGACTATTACCAGTCATTCAATCCATTGATCGTATTTCTTTTTTCAAAGCATTCCTTGGATTAGGGCCAACATTTCTCTGCAAAGTTATGCTTGCCTAGTGTACTAAATTATAATTTGTTGAACATGTTGATTCAAGATAATCCGAACTTTCTAGCAAGTATCCTGAGTTTTCTGATTCTAAGAACTTTATTTTCAAAACCAGTTTACTCTGGTATAAATCCATTCAGTTCAGAACTTTTGGCATTTAAAACAGAGGTCTGTACATCATTCCTGCCCAGACCATGCAAATCTATTGGAAGAATGAGATAATGAGTAGAACCCAAATTGTTTTCTATCACCTACCTTGCATACTTTGAGAAATTTCAGTTGTCTTCAATAATTCGATCACCTACCTGACTTTTTTCAACAGAACCCTAATCTTTTGCTAATTAAGACATTCCATTTACTTCAATGCCGAAAAAAAAATGTAAGATGTAAGTGACAATTGGGCACATCCTATCGCTAATCCAAAACTGCCTAATTAGTTGATGATTAGAACTACCCACATATTATCCATAAATAGTAATAGGGTTTCCCACATGCAATAGATACCTAAGTTTAGAGGAACTATTTCGATAATTTACATTAAAAAAATGGAGCATTAATTTTAGTCAATTAAGAGTCAAAAGATGCAAATATTTCCAACAGGCAGAACTTTCAAATATTTCACAGAAACTCCTCACTTCAAACAGAAATTGCTAAAACTCCCCCTCCTACACCGAGAGCAAACAACCAAATCCAATTTGGAATTTCCGGATCAATATCGCGGAAATGAGCATTAACTTCTTCATACAACTTCGGATTGAGTCAAAACAAAAAGGGTATTAACCACGAATTGAAGTTCTACAATTTTTCAGAAGACCCAATTATCATACTAAGCCATGCAAAAATACCAAATTGCCCCTGAACATTGCGGATATCGTAAATTCTTCATCCGATATCTAAACGGGACGAAACAAGGTGCATTAGAAAGATGTATTGTTAAATGAAGGATCCTCCTTCCAAAAAAATCATTGTCAATGCCGAAAATTCCCTCGAGTGTAAATAGGCCAAATTTGTCACTTTTGACCAAGATTTTGGACCACCTACCATGGATGACCCAGCTCACTTCAAACACTCCATACACCACTGTCATCTCATCGGAGGGAGCGTATGTTGCCACATTATCACTTTTGGCCACATCACGACAACGTTATCACAACCATGAGGCCGAGGTTGCCAACAAGGATAACCAGAAAACAACACCCTCGTGGGCAGCCAATAAAGTTACCACGTGAAAATACATAGCTACCAAGATTTCCCACCATCCCCACGGCTCCCATCACTCTCGCAATAATAGTGGTAATCAATAGCAAGTACAAAGAAGCCATTACCAAGCTATAGGAGTGGATATCATATTCATTGTCCCAAGTCTAACATCACAAAGGAACAAGGTAGTGTGAACACCTTCCAAGCATGGGCATGAAATAGTATATATCAGTTTCAACTTTTCATTCCAAATTATAGACATTGCATGCCTTCACAAAGGAGAGAAACATATAATAGAACTTCCAACGCAACTGTGATGGGCAGAGAGCCAGAGACGGTGGCAAACAATGTCATTTTAAAATAGGAGAAAGTGGCAATTCATTAAGAGGAACTAAGAGAGCAATTGAACGAACCAGCACTGCAAGAAGTGGGAGGGTCCTTTCGCACATCCTTTAACCCCTTCTGAATCCGTTTTGAAGCCATCAAATATGATATGAAGTCCGAAAAAGAAGAGTCGGCAATCGCTGCACAAGAAATGCAATGTCAGTTACAATGGCATCACCAGGCATAAAAATACGCAAAGTAGTTATCCCACGCAACTGTGTATGAAAGAATCGCTTTAATGAACAAACCTAGTTTTGCTATGTGGAAGTGTAATGTGGCAAATCTGACCGTTTGATATGTAGAGGATGACCTGTATTGGCTATGTGTAAAATTCCATCCCAAAACTCAACCAAATACCACCCCCCCCCCAATTCATGCCAATGCATAATGGTGTATGTCCATGCATGCCTACAAGTAATCTGTCAAGTATTGGATCTCTCCTATTTTCCAACGCTTTTCTTTGCCCCTTCATCCTTGAAAAAATTCCATTTGTCTGAAACTTGTCATGTAATGAGGGGGCCTTGGAGTCTACCTGACCAAACAATTTCAGCCCCATATCTGTCATATGGCAGATCTACCTGACGTTAAGGATATTTTTTTCCTTGACGTCCATGTAGGAAAACTATGTCCTAAAAATATAATCCAACTTCAGAAAATAATAACCCTTCTGAATAAATTTGGCAAGTCTTTCACTAAAACAAACAAAAAGCAGGCAATAATTACAATGCAACTCTGTAATAAAAATGTATCAACAGGGATTTTCCTTGAAAAGGAACACTAAATGACCACAAATCCTGAACAATAAATAGAGCCAAAGACCAAACCCACCACCCCGCACAACATGCGCTCACATAAACACACAAACAACAGCCCAGCACAAGCTCCAAGCGAGAAGAAATAAAGGGGCAACCCATTCAAGGTAGAAATACAATATGGTAACTACAGCTAAAATTTCGCTCAAAATTGAACGGAGTACACGAAATATTAATATAATATTACGTTTTGCTTGTCTTCGAATAATGTCGATTCATAACAAATGACTACATAAACATGGAAATCAACAAACGGCATCGATCAACCAAATAATGCAAAATCCAAGGCTTTGTCCGAGGCAGTCATCGAGAACCAGCAATCCCAACATTAAGCCCGATAAAAGACGACAATCGAAACCAAAACCCGAAACTCTAAAACTGAGAAACTAAACATGGAGAATCGAAGGAGGACAAGGATTCGAATCAACAAACGAAACAACAGAAATATGAATAATCTTCGACAATCTGAGAAGAACAGAGTTAGGAGCTTTACCAGAACTGCGAGGTTTGGCCGCTCCAGCCGTCTAGGGCAACTCTTCTTCTCTTTTGGTAGTAGAGAAGGCAGAGGGGTTTCCTTGTAGCGGGTCTGCTTCTTTGTTGCGTTGTAGTATCGTACTACTACTACTAGACTATGATCTCTCTCTCTCTCTCTCTCTCTCTCTCTCTCTCTCTCTCTCTCTCACGCAATTTAGAGACAGAAATATTAAACCTATACATATAAATATATATATATATATATATATAGAGAGAGAGAGAGAGAGAGAGAAATAGATGACCAATTCGCGTGCTACCCGAAAACATCCATGATGTAACCCTTCATCTCCCTCGCTTCCCCACCCCCCCGCCCCGCCCCCCGCAACCCCCATCCTTGGAGATATGAAAAGAGGGCGAGCCCTGCTGCTCCCATGCCTGTTGAATTGGCGATGGTTACCCCCCTTTTCCACTCTGTGACTCGTCTTCAGTATTCGATTAATCCGTGAGCGAGGAGAAGAATCTCTCCATCTCGACGGGTATGGTATTTCAAATAACTCTGTGTTTGGTAGCCTGGAGAAAAAAAAAAGAAAAGAAACAAAAAAAAAAAATTTCCCATAAAAATTGTACAAAATTATTTTTTTTTTCTTGATTTAAGAAATTTTGCTTGGCGGAAAAAAAATGTAGAAAAGATAAATAATAAAATAATAAAAAACAAATGAAATGATGAGAAAATATAAAAAATATGTATATTTAGTTTCCATTAGAAGATAATAAAAGAAAAGAAAATAGAAGTTTTTATAATTTCTTGTGTTTTTTGTATTTATTTTTTTCAGTAAAAAAAACTTCACCATTCCCGATGTGAATTTTGAAATTCAAACAAAGGATCTTCTCCAGCACAAAGATAATTTTGAAATTCAAACAAGACATTTTCATTTTCTTCTTTGGCTGCCAAACACGACATAATGGTAACCAAACATATATACTTTATTCATTTTCTTTTCTTTTCTTTTTCTTTCTTCTTTAGATTTTTTTTTTTTTTTTTCATTTCTTCTATTGACTATCAAGAGAAAAGAAGAAAATAAATGAAATGATGAGAAAATAAAGAAAGTATGTATGGTTACCATTAAAAGAGAAGAAAAGAAAATAAAAAAATAAATAAAAGTTGTGGCTCAAAGATTGCATTGCTTAAGCGTTCGAAAGTTAGAAACGCTACAATTTAATCTAAATCGTTACTTTAATAATGTTAAATCTTAACCGTTGAATATTACAAATTTTCAACCTGCTATCGGCGGGTTGAAATCGTCTGCAATTCTGATCTCGTACAATTCTGTGCAATACCACCTTCAGGCGGTGACACGTGTATTGATACCAATACAATGGCCCATATCTGGTACAACTAATAAAACATTAAATCAGTGAAAATGCATTTAAATCAGATATGGACCATTGCATTGGTATCAATACATGTGTCACCCCCTGAAGGTGGTATTTCACGGAATTGTACAAGATCGGAATTGCAGACGATTTTTTTCCACTATCGGCTTTCCCACGCAGTCATCATCGTTTTCGTCACAACCTCATTTGCAGCGATAGAGCAAATGAGGATAGAGAGAAAGCTGATGCAGGAAGCTGACGATGCGCCAATGTTTTACACCAGTGGGCACAAGCTGACAACAAGCTTTTTGACACTAAAATTTGCAGCAAGAGAGCTGGGGGTTTACACCAATGCCCAAGAGCTAGTCTTTATCGCTGCGAGAAGGTCGACGATGCACAAGGGTTTCGTGAGAGAGAGAGAGTAGGAGGGAGGGAGGATATGGAGAGGTACGTTGGATCGGAAGGGCTGGTCTTGACCACTACGAGGAAGCCGACGATGCGCAAGTTTGGTGAGAGAGAGAGAGAGAGAGAGGACTTGTGAGCTATCACCGTGACACCGAATATCCAATTGATGCATTGAAAACAATGAACGTCTAGGATTTATCTAAAAGTGGATCAATAATTCATATTAATTGGAGTACTGTTCTTAACGCTTATGTGTTGTTACCACTCACCCAAAAGTTTTTGTATTTTTTTTTGTTTTTTTATAGGTTTGATCAGATTTTTTTTTTTTTAGCAAAAATAACTTCGCTTAGAATTTTGAAATTCAAAAACTGAATTTTCCCCTCTCTTAGATCAAGACACGGTAATTACAATGAACAATTCTTCACTAGTACTTTTTTCTTTTCTCTTTTTCTCTCTACTTGGTTCCCAAACACAGCCTAAATGATTATACTTTTAAGTGGTATTAAATCTTGCTTAAAATCAAACCTAAACTCTTTACTACTTCTGTTCCCCAAGCTCAATAGCCGCAACGCCTTTTCCTCCATCATTCTCTTCTTCTCTGGTCAAGGCCATCACAGTCTTAACTCTCTCTCTCTCTCTCTCTCTCTCTCACTTTTTCTGTGTTCTCCAATTCCTCTGTGTGTGTGTGAGATGCAGTAAGGGTTTATGCAACCCTCTATTTCTATTTCTCTCTCTCAGGTTTGATTCCCTTTATCCTCTTTCTCTATCTTTCATCTTATTTTATACAGAATTCTGTTCTTCCCAAGTGATTTTTTTTTTTTTGGGGGGGGTTGGGGGGTTAAGTTCAATCTGGCCTAAAATTTGAACAAGCAACTTTACAAAATCCACTTTCTTTTACAGGGTGTTTTCTCATCTGTGTCTTATGCTTCCTCCCCGTTATTATCCTTCTCAATAAATAGTCTAGCTAGCCGCCCTCAAATATCAATGGAAATTTTGGACACCGAAATTGATCCTCTGAACCTGAAAGCAAAGGAGGAGAGAAATAAAAAGAAAAGATGAAAAGTCTATTGTGAATCCTTTTTGGAGCTCGGAACTCATCAGGGACATCCTCCTCGGTGATGGTCTCTATTCGAGGAGAATTAGATGATTTCTGGCGGCGAGAGATTTAGAGGGCTGGTGCGACTTCGCCCATAAAGTGGTTTCACTCCAATCACTGGCAGTCCTCCACTCATTCAGCCACTACTTGTCCCTCTCTGGAGGGAGGGAGGGAGGCGAGGCAAATCAAATGGATGGGTAGGCCTCTCTTAAGATACTTGTGTTGTTCACCACGTATTATTAATGGAAGTATCTACAGAACCGGTTCCATGCTTTACTGCACAGCTGTCGCTAATATAACTGGTGCCAAATCTAGTGACGAATTCATCGATCTCTGTTCCAATGGAAACTTGAAAGAGGCATTCCAAAGATTTCGGACGGAGATCTGGTCAGACCCACCTCTGTTTTCTCACCTATTACAAGGATGCATTCTCTTGCAGTCGCTTTCCCTAGGCGTGCAGCTCCATTCTTTGGTCATCACCTCTGGTTGTTCTGCCGACAGATTTATATCCAATCATCTCCTCAACCTATACTCCAAATGCGGAAAGTTACAGGCTGCAATGGCATTGTTCAATGTGATGCCGAGGAAGAATGTCATGTCCTCGAACATCTTGATTGGTGGGTTCATTCAAAATGGTGATTTAGAAAATGCCTGTAAGGTGTTTGAAGAAATGCCTGAAAGAAATCTTGCAACCTGGAATGCTATGGTTACTGGATTTACCCATTTTGAATTCAATGAAGAGGGGTTGGATTTGTTCTCTCAGATGCACAAAATGGGATTCTCCCCGGACGAATTCACTCTTGGAAGTGTTCTCAGAGGCTGTGCTGGTTTGAGAGTGCTGAATACTGGGCAGCAGATCCATGGTTATGCGACAAAGTCTGGGTTCGAGTGTAATTTGGTTGTTGGGAGTTCTCTGGCTCATATGTACATGAAATGTGGAAATATGCAGGATGGGGAGAGAGTGTTCAAGGGGATGCCTGTTCATAATGTAGTGGCCTGCAATACCCTTATTGCAGGAAGGGCTCAAAATGGGTGCTCTGAAGGAGCTCTAAATCACTTTAATCTGATGAGGATGGCAGGATTCAGACCAGACAAGGTTACCTTTGTAAGTGTAATCAGTTCATGTTCAGAATTGGCCACTCTTGGGCAAGGCCAGCAGGTACATGCTGTAGCAATCAAGGCTGGGGCTGATTCTGCGTTGTCTGTGTTAAGTTCACTGGTTAGCATGTACTCAAGGTGTGGGTGCATCATAGACTCTGTAAGGGCTTTCTTGGAATGTGAAGAGGCAGATGTTGTCTTGTGGAGCTCAATGATTGCAGCTTTTGGGTTCCATGGCCAGGGCCAAGAAGCGATCCAGTTGTTCGAGCAGATGGAGAACGTAGGATTGGAGCCGAATGATGTTACTTTCTTGAGCTTACTCTATGCTTGTAGTCACAGTGGATTGAAGGAAAAAGGAACTGAATTCTTTGAGTTGATGGTGAATAAGTATAAAGTGAAGCCTAGACTGGAGCACTATACTTGTATGGTCGATCTCCTTGGGCGCTTTGGATGTTTGGAGGAAGCAGAAGCTTTGATTCGATCAATGCCCATAAAACCAGATGGAATCATCTGGAATACTTTGTTGTCTGCCTGTAAAATCCACAAAAACACAGATATGGCAAGAAGGATTGCTGAAGACGTACTTAAGCTTGAACCACAGGATTCTGCCCCCTATGTCTTGCTATCAAACATCCATGCTTCTGCTAAGAGTTGGGGGGATGTCTCAAACGTGAGGAAAGCCATGAGAGAGAGGCAGGTGAAGAAGGAGCCTGGAGTAAGTTGGTTGGAAGTGAAGAACCAAGTGCATCAATTCTGTATGGGTGATCAATCTCATCCAAAATGGATGGAGATCGATGGCTATCTAAAAGAACTGATTTTGGAGATGAAGGAACGAGGTTATCTGCCGGATACCAGCTCTGTTTTGCATGACATGGAGGTTGAAGAAAAGGAGTACAGCTTGGCTCACCACAGTGAGAAACTGGCAATTGCTTTTGCTCTCTTGAGGACTCCTGCAGGTGCTCCAATCAGAGTCATGAAGAACTTGCGTGTCTGTAATGATTGCCATGTAGCAATCAAGTTCATTTGTGAGATCACTGCCCGAGAAATTATTGTTCGAGATGCTAGTCGATTTCACCACTTCAAAGATGGGAAATGTTCTTGTAGAGATTATTGGTGAGCATGGGCTGAATTGCCGACACTTTTTCTAGGGGTGGGTGGTGTTGATTTTATTTATTTATACTTGAGTCCATGTGAATGTTCCTTCTCATTCATATTTTTTTTTAGAAGGCTATAGTTGTCATTATCTTGGTTTTTTATTCCTGATGAAAATGCCCTCCTGCTAGCTATACACTTGTAAAGTACTTCCAAAGCTGACAAATTATTCTTTTTCTGGGCATTCCTTAATTGAAAATAAAGTCTATTTCCCCAGATGATTTGCCCTAATGGACTAAAACCTTGAGAAATTCTAAGAAGACGAACTTCCCTCTATGAATAGACCAAACCCAAAACCCCGTGAAACTATGCCTATATTGTATGCCTACATGCAATATACATAATATAGCAATAATAATTTTATATAATTATGCTTATATGCAACATTAAGTTGGGCTAAGGCTGAGTTTGCTGTTGTTGTTGTATGCTTATACGCAACATAGAAGCCATAGCAATGCAATATGATATAATTATTCTAGTAATGACATAATATGAGAAAACCAACATATAATACACACAACATAGGTTATTAATATAAGCATATTCCTAAAAAACAAAGCAATAAACAGAAATCAACATATACTCTTGAAGTTTCAAAAAACTGATATAATATACGGCATGCTGTCACAAGGCTACAAAGAGACGCTTAGGCATCCAAGGTGGTCACCTTTCTTACGTCAAACAAGGTGTGTTATTGTGATGCAGATAAATCACATATATGGGCATATTAATGTTGTGTAGGTTTGGCTGCTTGCCCAAAATGTCTCTGTGCTAAAGTTTCTGCTATTGCTGATATCTCAGGTAAAGTCAAATGGACAGAATGAGGAATGCTGCTCGTATTCGAGCTCAATTCGAGAGAGTTGGGGAAGATGCTAATCTCTACGAGGCTGTGAAGAAGGTTCTTCTGCAGATTGTACAAGTACTAGCAACAGACATCATGTTTCATCCCTTATCCCATTCCTTTGATTGTTTGAGCTGCATAAAACAAACTTGTTATGTTAAAAGGTATCATGGGTCAAGATGGGAAATGGAATGCAGTTGCTATCCTCCAGCTTTGACTTGCATATCCAAGGTGGATTTGGGTACGTAAACCATTTGATGTGTCAATTTTGATGAATTACCTGGGTCCAAACACCAGACACAGAACAGTATGAAGCTAGTTTTGTCCTGCGCTATGTGGGTTGGATCTGGGGAACCATACGACATGTCCCACCTAGGAAAACTATGTTAATAATTTTCCTAATTAGAGAATCGAAACATTTAATTTGAAGTTCCCTGAAACCACCATTTTGAGCTGTTAGAATGATTAAAGACTTGGTGGAGTGAAATTGCAAGAACCAGGATCATTTAGCCAATACCAAAATATTTGCAATAGGGCATTAATGAATTGGTGAGAATGCTTTAGAATCAATCATGCATTGTTTCTATGATGGCACGATGACTTTGAACATCTAATGTTTGAACTGTACAGCTGTCAACTGAGGAGCTGACTAGACATATGCATGTACGTAGTTTAGTGGTATTTCTTATGGACCCTTTGCTCTTATTTATTTCCTTTAGTTGCAGCTGACTTTGAAGGAAATTGCAATGCCTCCGAGAAGCATACAGTGCAAGTAAACAGATTTGCCATTGGAGAAGAAGAAAGCTCCGGTTGGTCCAAAGAAGTCAAAGCGTGAGAAGTTGGAGAAATTAGAGGGCCTTAAGCTAGCATCTACTCCGTACATTCTGAAATGTGTGAACCATTGAAAACATCGTTGGTTCTGACCTTGTACAGTATAATGTGTTTATAACTGTAATTCTTTCTCATTTTCATCTGTTTTTTGTTTCATATCTTCTCTGCTGTAGGCCTACATTTCCCACCTCTATTTTCTCCTAGGAAACATTTTGATTGATATTTTATGAGGGACTTGAAAGTTGGGTGGTTGGGTTTGGTTTCCTTAGACCTTGCCAAAAAAAAAAAAATGAAGAAGAGGAAGAAGAAAAAAAGAAAAGATAGTTAATTGTCATCACTCAATCTCCAAGACTCCAACTCGATTACATTGGAAAGATGAGTTGTGCACTTCAGTCAGTCTGTGCTATGCGATCTGATTCGAATGAGATCAAAGGTTCCATGCTGGTCTCCACCGGATCCATGGACTTCTATACCTTTTGTACCATCTCATCTAGTTTTGGCAGTGGATCAGATGCATTGGAAGACCACCAATAATAGTGTGGGCAGACTCCGTTGAACGGTGGTTATGGTTTATAACTACATAGTTTTTATTTTTTTTTGGTAGATATATAGTGATGCCCATTTTTGTTCATGCAAAGTTCACAAGATTTATTAAGAGAAATCATCAAAACCAACATCTGTGAACAAGTAAAAGTTCTTTCAGGGATTCCAATCTTGCTTTTGGAGCGATTGCAACATTTAATCTCCCTTTCAGTATATTAGAAACATGAACTAACAAGTCAAATACCATAATCTTGCCTGTATTGAATTGAGTTGAGCTAACTTTAGGCCATCTGAGGTTATTATTAATACATCCTCCTCTTTCGCATTCCAAAGCTTCAATGCCTCTATCATTCCACAAGTTTCCGCTTCTAATTCCAAGTTTTGCGGTCCAAGCTGCACAGATGTAGAGGATAGGCCTTCCGACCACCAGTTGTTCATTACAGTTGAGGATTCTATTTGGGATTACACCCCACTTCATAAGCGTATACGTGGTGGGTGCAGCATAACTTTTGGTGAAGACTCCAAAGTTTGCTGAGGGTATCCAACAAACCCATCTTTCCTTGCCACCAATTTTGGAAGGAACCCTTTTCAAGTTTCAACCCATTCTTACTCCTCATCCAGCTCATCGTGAGAGACAACAAACCTCAGCGTTTCAGTCAGGAGCGCAATCCTCTGGAGAACTCAAAGCTTAACAGGAAAAGAAGAAACCCACTTGTTTATTATATGGAGGTTTAATTCGAGGAAGCTGGAACAAATTCCGGTCTTCACTCAGCTTATTTGTTGCCTGGTAAATATTTTTCCTCCCTTTTTTATCTCCTCACAATAATTCAGAGGATGCAAAAAAGCAGTGGATGATTCTCTCTTCTCACTTGTCTTTGTTTTTCTTGTTTGTTTTAGATGAATTTTCTTCTATCATATGTGTGAAGATTACCTGAGTAAAGGGTGGAAAAAACAAACCAGGTATTATTCATCTCTGCTTTTGTTTTCATTATTTCATGTCTAGCGGACTCTCTCTCTCTCTCTCTCTCTCTCTCTCTCTCTCGCTGTGTATTAAATGGGGTGGTTCCTTTGAGATATTTTCCAATTGTTATGATTGCATGTGAACTTTTGAATCTCACTGCTTTCTAACTAATCGAAACAGCAATATTTTGTCAGGCACCATTTGAGTATATGCATTGAAAGATGGGAGAATTTCAATTCCTAACCTGACATTTGCCCATAATGTTAGATTCTCCCCTGTAATAACTTTCTTTCGTCTGCACCTGAAAATTTGACATAAGTTGTATGTCTAAAATCTACACGTCTTAGAATGGAATTGTGAGATCCACCCGATATCTCACCTTCTCTTTTCCCCTTCCACTTGTTTCCCAAGAGATGGGTGGCATTGCTGGTCACAACCAAACGATGTTGGAAACGTTCAACACAAACAGCAAACTCTGTATGTGTGTGGAGCTGTAGAGGTGGGCTTTATGCCCTCTGCTGCATCCCCCTTGGAATTGTTGCTCAGCTTTAATCATTCACTTTGTCGGCCTGGTGTCAGCCAATTTGTGTGCACTGTATGCCTTATGCCATATCAAGGTTTCCTAAACATTCTTAGTTGAATCGCTAATCATTTGGAGCTATTTTAGTGTTTTTGGTCATTGATTTTGTCTGATTTATTGTGTTGTTCGAATGAATTTATACCAAGTGGCTCTCTAAATGGGGAGATCTCTCCTAAATGAAAATATTCTACCTGCCAGGCTTCAATATCTTCTCCATTATACTGATTTGTAAAATTAAATATGGCATTCACTACCACCTTCATTTCCATCCTTGGACAGGTAAATATTTGATCCATATCCTGCATTCTGTTCATTTTACTGACCTACAATGGGAGGAGTAGTGGGAAAAGAGGCCTCTCCTAGAAAGGGTTGGATTCCAGAAACAAAGCTTGAGGCCAAAATGGTGAAAGCAATGCAGAGAAGAGAATCTGAAGGAACTGGAATGAGATCGTTTAACAGCATTATCCTGAAATTCCCAAAAATTGACGAAAGCTTAAGGAAATGCAAAACCATTTTTGAGCAATTTGGTAGGTTCTTCTTTTTCTTGGTTTGTATTTTTCATCGGTTGGTATTCTAACATCTGTAGAAGTAGAACTAATATCCTCTTAGTGCAGAGAGTGATCTGAAAATCCCATAAATTTAATATGAACATTTATTAAGCAGGAGTATAGAAGGAACAAGAGGGAACAGACTTCACAAGGACTTTGCAAGAAACTTGAATTAGATGCATACAACTGAATTAGCTTTACCAACTAAAATGTTAGACTAATATTTCAGGGAGATAATCTTTATATATCTTCATGTATGATGTGTGCGGGTTCCTTTTTGAAACAGATGGCAATACTCTCCCTTGCCTTTTTTATTTTTACCTGAACTTTACATACTTCATATACATATATCAGCACACTCGACTGAACACACATCACACATCTCCTAGAAGAGTTTTTTCATGGACTCAAAACACGGTGGTTGGAACTTGATGCCTGACCAGGAGTGTACAACTTGGCATATTGGAAAAATATGGTTTGCGTTTCCAAGTTTTCAGAATTAAGATTGAAAATTGCTCATCTCTAGTTCCCTGCTGCCTGGTTTGCAGTTATGGCGCTACTGGTTCAAGGACAAATTAAAAGATTGTTTTATTAATAATTATTTGGGAAAAGTTTAATTTGTATTAGGTTTACAAAATATTTCCATAATTTAACTTAGGGGAAAAGAACGCTCCCTGGTCACACAGCCCCTGCACCAGCGTGGAGGCCAATGAGGGGATGCACATGGGCATCAACAAGGGGTGGATTTATTGTACTTCACAGGGGTGGGGGCGTCACTTTGCCCCTCTCTGTATGACTATGTCTGGGCACAGGGGTCGCGCGGTCTGGGAGTGTTCTTTTACCCTTTAACTTGCTGTTATGAGTATAACCCAATCTTATTCATTTGTACTTACGGACTTTCTCTAAAAAATGGATATTGCTAATTTCAAACTACTATTTTCCCTTGGGAAGTCACAAAGTAATTCTTGACTTGACTCAACTTAAGCAGCACACCCTTTTCGCAATTTAGGCTAGGAGAAGTAAGTGGAAATATATATATATATATATATATTGAGGGGGTGAATAAGGAATTAAATAACAAGGGAAAGGGGGGGTGAATATACAATATACAGCCCTAGAAGGGGAAAGAACAGGCTCCAAGGGAGCGAATATTAATTAAATGGCAAGTAAGTATTGATTTAACTTTTGATGCAATCGATTGAAACTGTTGTTTTGTGTTGATATACATGGTTATAGCCTTAACAGCTTGAGCTTTTGGGATAAGCCTTTGTAACATGGTAATTAGAGCCAGGAGGTTGGGTTTCGATCCCCGGTAACTGCAGGGGGTTTGTGTTATGTGTTGTTGTGCCCCCCACTCTTTATACCCCTTTGCACTCATGAGCGGTAGGGGGGTGTTGTGTGTTAATATACATTGTTGTAGCCCTTACTCAACAACTCAGGCTTTTGGGATAATTGGTTGCAACTTGTAACGAAAAATAAAAGGCATTTTATAATATGGCAATAAGACTGGCAATGCTTTACGTAACTGAACTTTGGGATAAATGACAATGACAAAAAAAACTCAGCCTTATCTCAAATATACGGGGATAAATAAATTGCCCATAAATAAACTTATAAGAATTGAAGAAGATTGATATTACTGGCTGCAAGCGTTTGGATGAGGCTTAGTTGAAGTTTGTATTGACTGCCAATATTACTGTTTTCTTTCCTTGATAATGTTTAAGCTTTACCCATGCCCTGAAGCAAGTGCTTAAGGCCATGAGTGATAATTAAAAATGGTTGCAGTATTTGACTGTTGTTTACTTCTAATCACTTTTGGTGTAATTAATGCTTCTTATTCTGTGGATTCTTATATGAGCTAAGCTAGTCACCCATTTCTCTTTATAGATGAGAATTCAAACGGCACAATAGATCCAGAAGAGTTGAGGCATTGTTTTCACAAACTGGAGATAACTTTCACCGAGGAGGAGATCATTGATCTCTTTGAGGCATGTGATATCAATGAGAACATGGGTATGAAGTTCAATGAGTTCATTGTTCTCCTCTGCCTTGTCTATCTTCTCAAGGATGATCCAGCAGCTCTTCATGCTGTATCCAGAATATGACATTTTCTTCTCTGCTCTTTTTTTGTTGACAAGTTTCTTCTTTGCTACTGTTCTTACACTTCGATTATTTCTATATGTTTTCTTTGTTTCTATTATTTTTGGGAATATTAAGCATAACTCTTTCTTTATTAACTTCTCCTGGTATGTGATGAATGTTGATACCACAGTTTAATTCTGTTGAAGTGTCTTGTATTTCTAATGGTACTTATTCTATTTTTAGAACCTTTATTATAATTCATTGAATTTTCCTCCTGCTTTGTACTTTCAAATAATATGTTTATCATTGTTTATGCCAATATTTTTATTGTTTCTATCACCCATGATTTTCCTGTCCCAAGTTGATCACTTCCTCTTTCTTCTTGTTCTTCTCTCTCCTCCCTTTATTTGGTTGCTCCCCCGTACCCTTTAGCCTTGTGGCCCTTGTTTCATTTTTCCCTTGCTTAAGTTTTATGTTGTATTAGTCTTTTACATGCTGGAAGGGGCATCTGTTCTTATGTGTGGCATTCATGGGATTATAAGTATCTGATGAGGCCTCATCCTAGGAGCCTACTTGATGAATATGCTTTAGATTCTTATATCGTAATAATATTTGCATGCTTAGAGTGTAGCAGGGCTATAGGATTTGAAAAACTTCAGGTGTGACTAGAACTAAATGATGTTTTGACCCCCATGCATATGGCACAGCTAGGGTGAATTCTATATTTCCATTATGAAGACATGTTTTTCTTGCTATTTTTAATGCAAGTGAAAAGATTCAAAGTCTGTAAGCTTCCTTGACCAAATTGCTAGAAATCTCGGATGGGATTGCCAAATCTGGAGGCAACATTTGAAACATTGGTTGATACATTTGTTTTCTTGGACAAGAATAAGGATGGCTATGTCAGTAAACAGGAGATGGTGCAGGCAATAAATGAAACTAATTCAGGGGAATGTTGTTCTGGTCAAATAGCCCTGAAGAGATTTGGTCAGTGATCTCTCTCTCTCTCTCTCTCTCTCTGTGTGATGCATCTGAGAAATGAACCTAAATATGTGACCTGGTTGATGTGCAAGCTTGGCCCTGAAAAATCCCAAGCTTGTTCTGGTCAAATAGCCCTGAAGAGATTTGGTCAGTGATCTCTGTGTGTGTGTGTGTGTGTGTGTGTGTGTGTGATGCATCTGAGAAATGAACCTAAATATGTGACCTGGTTGATGTGCAAGTTTGGCCCTGAAAAATCCCAAGCTTGTTCTGGTCAAATAGCCCTTAAGAGATTTGGTCAGTGATCTGTGTGTGTGTGTGTGTGTGTGTGTGTGTGTGTGTGTGTGTGTGTGTGTGTGAACAGTGATGCATCTGAGAAATGAACCTAAATATGTGACCTGGTTGATGTGCAAGCTTGGCCCTGAAAAATCCCAAGCTTGGGTTGGGATTGGGGTTGGGCTGGGATTTTCTGCTTGCGAGCTGAGTTAGAAAATGGGGCTCGATCTGCTCTGGCCTGAGGCTGGATTGGCTGGCATATTGCAGCGCAACCTTCGGATAGCCTGGCCTCAGAGCCAAAATTTGACCTTCACTCTTTCTTAGTTGGTCATGTTAATGAAAAGTCTTGTTATTTCAATATTTGTTGTTTTCTAACTTGAGTTGATGCTATTGACCATGGAGTTTGTCGTTGTTTCCCTACTGCAAATGGATGCGGACCTTCCTTGACTATTTATTCCAACTAGTCTCCAAAATTTTCTATGGCTCTGATAATTATGACCCCCCCCCCCCCCCTTTCCTTCTGCAGAGGAGATGGACTGGGATAAAAATGGAATGGTGACCTTCAAGGAATTTCTTTTTGCTTTTACCCGTTGGATTGGGATTGATGACATGGATGAAGATGGAGAGGAGAAAGTTTAAGTTGGAATCAGCGATTCACGCAATTTCAAGAAACTTTCTACTACATCTTGTGGTTGGTTCTATGAGCTAGTCATTACTCAGTGGTCAAGCTTTGATATGAGGTTATGGTCAAGCTTTGATATAAGGTTATGGCTTGCTTGCATATCCAATAATGGATGAGCAAAACCTCTTGAATCAGTGCCACCAATTCTCCCTCTGGTTTGAGAATTTTATTGTAAATATTATTCAAGGAGAGTATAGATTTTTGAATCTGCCCACTGTTGTGGATTATAGGAAATATACTTGAAATACATCATATGGAGATCAGATCAGCATGCAACAACGAATACATAGTCAAGTTTTAGGCATACCTGAATCCATGGCTGAAGAATTATAACTCCTCAATGTCTTCTCGTATGCTATTTTTACAACATGATCAATGTTGGTTTGGTCTACCCTCTTCCCCTCTCTTCCCCTTTTGCTTTAGGTCATTAGCCTCATTTAATGAGTCAGTGATAACTATATATAGGGATGAGAGTAGGGATCAACTCTGCAAAGAAATTAGGGTTTTCTCCCCATTAAGGAAACAATACCTTAGGTCCACACATAGTAATATATATTTCATACTATTAAAGTGTGCTAATAAAATCCAATATCTCCATAGAGATCACTTACGATTATTGGATCCTTTCTGCTTACTCCATTTGTAGTCAACACCACTAAACCGATTTTAGAAACAAATCTTAAACTATGCTATCCCACCTAATTGAAAATCTTACAATCTCTCACTTGGGCAGCATATGTCACAAGTTTTAGATTTTAAAAATTTATTTAAAACGACTCTCCGGTTTAGATAAATTGAATGTGGTCACAAATAAAACAGTGTTGAATGAAGTGTACTTTAAACCAAACACCTTGGTCCGAATGAGAATTACAAACACTCAACCGTATTGATTATCACATTTAAAACAATATGGGATCAAACATGTCAAAGTGCTCATAACCTCACCGACTTGGGCTAAACAGTATGAAAGTGTGGTATGGAAATAATATGCAATAATAATCATCATGCCTATTTCCAAATTGGTCTAGGCTCGGAAACCAAAAAAGCCTTATGAGACAGATACTGAAGGTCTCATTAATTACAAGCGTTTTCCAAACGCTCAAGCTTCAATCGAAGAAGCTCATTGAGACAGGGTCTAAATGTCCCAAAACACTCTCACTATACCTCAATCAATCGAGGCTTTACTAGTGACTGGATGTGCATGTATTGACTGAAACCTCAGATACCGAATGAGATAAATACACCACATATATAGCCTCTCTTTCATGTAGGAGGCAAATAAACAAGTGTATACACATAAATAAATGGTCATAATAAAGATGCATGTATATTCTTGAGAACAATAATAATGCATTACAAATACAAAATAAAATTGAAAATCAGATAGATCTGATTATATGAGCAAAACTCCCATTAATAAAATACATCAAAAGAACTAACAAGTCTCTTATCAGTGACATGCTCTTGGAAAACTTTTGGAATCAAACTCTTAAGTATTTGACAAGTAATTATTTTATCTGTAATAATGTAGTTCTATGGAAATTTATGATTCATGAGCTTACTCCCACTGATCTTTAGATGGATCTATTCGATTCTTTTCATTTTCATAAAGAACCTTAGCTTGAACATAATTAACAACCACTGGCTTAGGAGGCTCATCAATTCAAGATTAAAATCTATTATCATAATAGCCAGAGAAATATTAAAGGATTAGTTTCATTCCTTAAAATTGGAACCATTCAAAATTTTACAAAAAATAGCTGGAAAGTCAAAGCTAACAAATATAATCATACATATTTACCAAAATATACAATATACAAGAACAGAAGGCATATCAAACTTCCCAACAATATAATTAAACATGACTAATTGGGCTATTAATCAGATTTATCCTAGTGTTGTTTTCAATAACTGTAAGAAAACATAAACTGGGGAAAGATTCGACGTCATCGGTGTCATACTTGTGGTGGCAAGATTGCCCAACACATAGTGGAATCTTTCACATATACGGTGAGACGTTCGAAACAATACTACTCTGAAGATTTTGTCACCTGTGGTGGCAAGACAAGAACCTCCAAAGCTATGAATCCCAAAACATCACCCTCACACTATCAAGCGAAATTGACCAAATAAAGACTCACCTGTGGTGACAAAAGCACATCGTTCGTCATATGGCCTCATTGATTGCAAACCATCCCGAAGAGTCAATAATAATTTCACAATCTCAGTAACTAACCCACTAAGTTGAAGCGTAATCACTGAAATTATAAAAACCTATAGACTAGGATTGCTACTAAATGCCTCTGGGTTTAGATTTTGGGTGCAAACAACAAGATGAGTTATTTTAGTATTTAATTAATAAAATATTCAACATAAGCCCACAAAAGCAACCCATTATAAACCCTAATAGTCAATATGGTAACACCATAATTTAACAGTTATCAAAGTGAGTACATTCTTAGTCTAACAGTTTTGTACTTCCAGCCATTACCATAAATAAATAAAAAATCTAAATATAACATTTTCTATAATAACAACATGTTAAATATAAAAGTTCATAACATTTATTCATGATAACAAAAAACACATGAAATATGTTACTTTATTCATAATTCATTAGATATATGAAGTTGTATACAAGTATGAACTTTCAGCCTAAATGACTTTAATATCTAATACAAATATTAGCCCATAAACTTTAAGTCAATCACAATAAAGTCTCTTAATTTCTGTATGTTAACAGTTCATTAGTTGATGGGGCACATGAACCAAATAATTCACTAGATCAAAACAACAATAAATCATTAACAAATAAAAATAATATGGGCTTAGATACATATTACGTGTAAACAACTTCATAGGCTTTATACCAATAAGCTACTAAAAAAAAACTTCAATGGGCTCATTTAAATCATTCAAGTACGATATATCTATTTTATTTCGATGAATTTTTAATAAAATTACACATTATCACAAGTTTACATAGGGCATATCAATTCAAAGAAATATTACTTAAACAATGCACTTGTGATATTTTCAATCATAATGTGGTGTCAAAACTCATAATTATGTGTCTCGTGACTAAACCTGATGCCAAGAATGATAAATATAACATCAAAATACCCCAGATTGACTTAAAATTCATGAAACGACAAGTGTAGTATGCATAATAAAACATTTATAATGCATCTATTACCCTCAATAGGATAATAATTTATTTTTCCACTAATATAAGAGAGTAGGACTATATGGCCTAATAAAAGTACCATTTATAGGAGTCAACATCAGTTCATATTAGAACTAAATCTAACTGTTGGCTTGAATAAATCGGTCCAAAATAGTCAACAGTATAAACAAATTTCAAAAGTCATTTCAATAAATCAAAATTAATCAATTGCTGATCCTATTTGCATAAACTATTTATGGTCTATACAATTATTAGACTCCAAAACTAGATTTCATTGAAACTATGATGAAAATAATTATTAAACCATCAACATGTATAAGCAACGTAGGATGATCTTGAATCATAACATCTCAAATGTGAATATATGTATCATCATTCATATTAATCTTTAAGATGTCAACTCTACCCACAAAGAATTTTCACTAAAGTCATTTAAATAGACCACACCAATAACAAAGTTCAACTTGGTGAGATTTACGTGCATTCATTGTAATGATTATATCACTCAAGAGTTATAACTGAAACTGCATCCTTATCCTTTGTAACAAGAATACACTGGTCCTCTCATTTTCTTGTATTAACTGTGAAAAGAATAATAACTTTTGAGATCCCCTCACCTTTGGGATCAGAAATATTAGGTTACTGTCATTTTCTTTAACTTTGGTGATATCATCTTTAAGCAAATGTCACCTACTATGCTACCCTAGGAAAAAACCATGGAAAAATAAGATACATCACTTTGGTGGAATTCACCTCACTCTTTCATGGTTCCCTAGAAATGCGTTATGCAGTTAATCATGTGTGGAAACTTACACCCAGTTTAATTCTAGTATATTTATTCATCATAGGGTGTTCCAAATATGACATGCAAGCATAAAACATAGGAATCCATTAAAAATGATACGGACTCAAGCCTTTTAAGTCTGAAACTCTTAAAATAACCCATATTCAGGAAGTTTAACGAAAACCCACTTAACACAAGAAATGAATTTTAACGTAAGTCCATCACTTGTTTTAACAAAGTCCATTATATTAGAAACTAGAACTAGTTCACACTTAAATCAGACCATAATGGTTTAATCTCGAACCAAAACAAAAAATGATTAAACCAGTCAATGTCAGAGTCAACGTTCAACTAGGCCGAATCTCCAAGTCAACCATCTGAACCATAAGTCAAACAAACCAATAATAGAATGGGACCAAACTTAACAGTCAATGCTTAATTCAAATTATTGATCGGGTTAAAGGGTTGTTCAAGAATTGACCTCTAGATGGTCACTCTTTAGTCAAGGTTGACCCATCGAAGTCATGCTTGATTTAGCCTAATCCATTTTTTACATCAATTCGCAACATAAGATTATTTTTATATAAATCTCACATGCAAAACTCATACAACACTTATCGTGCATAGCAATAGAACTATAGAAGGATAAGTATGCAATAAACATAAAAATATTCAACTGGTTCATCCTCATATCAAACTACCAAAGCTACCCGACTGCATAAAATCTGTATTATAGATTGGATTACTTAACATATTTGTACAACACCACAGAGGCAATTTTGATCAATAAGTAATCATGCAGTTAATCAAACCTATTAACTATTTCTTGTCATCATAGTTATATAATGCACAACATTGGTTCAATAAAATCTATTACTTTAGTTTACACAACCCATTAGTTCTTAATTTACTCTATGCCCAAAAACAGAACCAGTCGAAGCTACTTTACATTCACATTAATTCTAAAGCACAAGATCGATCACAATTGGTCATGTGACCTTATCACATATACACAAATTTATTATTTTTAGTTATTAAATTCTGAAATCCTTTGGCCCATAGATTTATCTTATAATTGCATAAATAATAAAAGAAAAAAATCAAGGTAATAAATGCATGGGCTATGCATAATAAGGTCAATCATGGATTGGCCACAATCACACACACACACACGCACGCGCGCGCACACACACACACACACACACACACATATATATATATATATATACCCTTACTAATAAAGGGCAAAGGGGGCTTAGTTAAGAGAAAGCAAACAAATATCACCTTCGCAAAGGACCTATATTAGAACTCATTTTTATTTTGGATTTTTTTTTTTTCATAGAACATTCCTTTCATCATAGGTGAGGCAAAGCGCGTTCTTTTAAGGAAGCATCTCGTTCCATCCTTTTTTTTTTTAATTAACCCCCCTTTACCTAGAAGTGCTTGCAGTAATTCTGGTTTTATACTACTTAGAATGGCTCTCTCATATTGAGAAATTATATATATATATTTATATATATATATTTGATGCAACTTACAGCTGTATCCAAAACAAATGAATACTTTAACCACACCTTTTTGTGCTTTCTTAGAGGAAATAACAAAAGCTAAATAAAACTTCATAAAAAAAAAAAAAAATTGAATCATTACGGGTTCTGACAACATATTGTAACGTTGCAGCCTCCGGTGGCTTTCAAAACCCAAGGCCGATAGCTCCAAATAAACTGGGGTGCCAAGGTCTGCTACCATTGATCAAGATCTTGAAGATCTCGAAAAGGAAAAATCAACCATCACCCAAAAGGATAGAGGAAAAGTTGCGGCTTCAGGGTTTTAATTTCATATTCAAACCACCATAATGATGGTTAAACGAAGCACCACTGGCCCCAAAACTCATAGTGAAGCACGGAAAAATAATGGTGAACTAAACCCCTTTATTAAATCACGGGAAAACATAACATTGGCCAAAAACTTTCTAGATCTTGGTGCTCATCCCCGATCATAGAGGCCAAATAAAATGGAATCGAAAAACGCCCAAAACCCCTTCTGTGATCTGTAGGTATTTAATTACCTTTTTTTTTTAATTGAAAACGCCACTGATTGTGACCAAAGAAGGTCCTACCAACCAATGTAACCTAGGCACAGGAAGATTAGACACCAACATTTGATCATGGTGCATAGTCGACTCCCAATAGGGATCAAAAGTCAAAACATTTAAGATGTGTTTAATCGGTTAATTATTCAGACACTAAATTAGAAGAAAATTGCAGCCCATCGTCTCCATGAACCGCTCTGATACCATTGATAGAAAATATAATTGTAATACATCACATGGAGATCAGATAAACATGCAACAACGAATACATAGTCAGGTTTTAGGCATACCTGAATCCATGGCCGAAGAATTACAACTCCTCAATGTCTTCTTGTATGCTCCTTGTACAACACGATCAATGTTGGTCTAGTCTACCCTCTTCCCCTTTTGCTCTAGGTCATTAGCCTCACCTAATGGGTCAGTGATAACTATATATAGGGGTGAGGGTAGGGACCAACCCTGCAAAGAAATTAGGGTTTCCTCCCCATTAAGGAAAGAATACCTTAGGTCCACACATAGTAATATATATTTCATACCATTAAGGTGTGCTAATAAAATCCAATATTTTTATAGAGATCACTTACTATTATTGGATCATTTTTCCTTACTCCATCTATAATCAACACCACTAAATCGATTTTAGAAACAAATCTTGGATTATGTTAGCCCACCTAATTGAAAATCTTACCGTAGATGTAACCGTTGCTTTTTGAACTTTATCCAACTGCTACATGACCCTTAAAATTATCTATAGTTTTATTGATCATAAGCCAAATTTACAACTGAGGAGGTCCTTCCTATACACCCAAACTCCATCAAAATTACATGCATCATGAAGTTTTTTATCTTTGATGACAATCATTAAGTTAAGTGGCTTTTGAGACATCTGTTCAGGTGTCATCAGTGGCTGTCACAGCTAAAACAGAAATGTTAATTCCTGCCAACAGGAACTGAATCGACATACATCATGCCACTACGAATCTAGAAAAAAATAAAATATAAAAGAAACCAGTAGCGGTAAAGTAGCATATTCTAAATCAAACCCCACCAATTCCCCTCTCATACTCCTTTCACACACACAAACCCTAAACGGCCAAATTTGACTCAATGTCGACGACCGACCCTTTGTTTTATAGTTTTGGTTTTGGGCACACCGCACAAGTAAAAAAAAATTTAGATTTTGCGTTCAGTCTTAAGGTTACCAATTAGCCCAATAATAACTAATTTGAAACTTTCAATCATTTCTACTTTTATTAAATTTCCAATGTGGACTAAATGAGCGCATTTTCGTAGTCCTAGGACTCCTAGTCCTTTCTCTTCTCATGAAGCATAAGGTTTACCTTTTCCGAAAATTTGGTCAGTTTTCACCTATTAGCTCACCACTAGGTCCTGCTCTTGGGCCAAATGGTCACGTCAGCTCGACCTAAACCCATCAGACGGTTTTCACACCCCTAACCAAGCGAAAAAAAATGATATCATCATCGTTCCAGCTTTTAAATAAAGAAGAAGTGGTATTATCAAATTTTAAAGCTTAATTCAATTTAATATTTCCCAATATATTAGCATACATCCCTATGTACACTGGTCTCTGGTACTCGGTAACACTACAATTGTTTTTGTTTTATAGTCCTGAATTTTCAGAGCTCTGTTTTGGGCTGAGATTTAATACAAGCAAGACTAAGAGACTTCGTAGTTCACTTGTCTACAAAATCATAAGCACCAACCCAGCTTCCATGTAATGGGTATTTACACAACCCAGGAAGTTCATCATATAAGTAGTTAAGTACTACGCTGAGGCCTGTGCATGGCCCCAGGGGAAGGGTGTTCCACGCCCGAACCTGTCAGTTGTCGATGGACTGCTTGAGCTACCTCTGCTGCCAGAACGGATCACTACTTACTGGCCGGAGGATGGCCTAGCAATGGCCTCCTCAGGGGACCTTCCCCGGGTGCCAAACTGTTGACTCATAACTCGTACAGACAAGGGACAGCGCACCACAGATACAATTTGAAATCCAATCTCACCGTTCGATGGCTTGGCGAGACAACTTGCCACTTAATAATGCATAACAGCATGTACGAGAACAAGACATGGAGTAAAAGAATGAGGTAAAGAACAAGCCTCTGAAAAAAATATAAAATAACAGTACAAATCCCAGATCCAACTCCTAATTCTTCTACCAGAAAGTTAATACTCCTCGGAAACTAAAAAATCTACAATACAGAAAAGAGAAATAGAAAAAGCTTTGAAGTGCATACACCATTCATACACAAGTATAATATATCATTGCCTGAAACATGCAAACCACTCTTCATTGCCTAGGATGTCACTGAAGGATCAAACTACATTGCATGGGGAGCTACAGGTAACGAGCCTACGCCAACCTCCAACTCTGGTTATAGTATGCAACCCTATCTTTTGTTATTAACATGCCGGACCCTCGTCCACTCGCTGTTTCTTTGCTAACTTCTCATCATCTGGAGTCTCAGCTGGGGATCCAACAAGACAATCAGTGGTATCCAAAACAGATGTTTCATGGGAAGATGAGAAAGATTCAACCACAGAATCAGTGTGTGTCATGGCAGCATTCTCCTTGATGGGAGACCCAGCAGCTGGAACGGTAGTTGATGGTTCAGTCTTGTCTGAGTTTGGGTCAGCTGAGACAGGGTCAGGTGCACATTCCTTCGCAACCTCATCTTGGAAGGAAGACTTGAACGAAGATGGGGCTGATTGTTCAGTTGGGACGGATTTGTGGGAGTTGTCATCTGAGCCAGGAGCAGGAGAGCATTCATTGGCAATCTTATCCTGGGAGGGGGACCCAGATGTTGAAGTGGGGACTGATGGTTCAGTCTTGACAGATTCCGGGTGGTTGCCAACAGTGACGGGGACGGGGGTCTCTGAAACAGATACCTCAGTTAAATCAGCACTAGGCTGCTGATGCTCTTCAGTGACCTTCTGGAGTTTGCCTTGGTCTGCTTCCCCAATCTGTGACTGCCTCTGGACCTGTTGTACTTCGGATTACAAAATATTCTGAAGGTCAGCCGTATTCTCCAGATGCAAAAGAGACCAAATTACAAAGAGACTATTTTTTTCTTTGGGAGTTTTCCTTTTGGGGGGAGGGGAGGGGGCTGGGGGAAAGAAGCCAATCAACCCACGACCACTGTCCCCAAGAAGTTTACAAGCACCTAACCCTTCTGCAGTATTGAACGATATAAACTAATCAAAAAAAAAAAATTTTTTTTGTTCGATATTATTGCATTTACACAATATGTCAATTTCTCACAGTAGCATTTTTGCAATAACATTGCCATGCACTTTGAAGTTTACGCTCAATATCTAATTATATCAATTTTCAGCAGATTTTTTTGGGGCATCTCCTGTCTATGTGCTTAACAATGCATTTACAATCATCTCAATAAGCAACCAAGGTATGGCGAATACATAGAAGAGTTTTATGTTAATGGCATTTACAATCATTCAAAATCATTCCTCTGGCACAGTGGGTATATCCACCATGTGGTAGTTGGCAATCAATTTTTGTTCATGTCATTTTCTACTTATTTGTTGAGCTCTCAGCCCAATTTAATTTCACAGCAAGGTTAAAGAATTGGTTGAAGAATCAATTTTTTGACAAGGTTCCGTTGAAAATACAAGCTATATAGAGTCCGAAAGTCTGATACATTATGGTCAATATGGGTCATAAGATTTGACATCTAGCCAATCCAGAGGATATCTGATCTATCCAATAATAAGAAGGGCAAAACCACCCTCCATGTGGCAGAAACAGCCAGATTTTTAATGAGGGAAAATTTCTCACTCCCTTATACCATATATATATACACTCAAATTGCGCCCCTCAAAATTTCTTTTCTGATTCCCCCAAAGAAGTAAACTTTCATCCCTCTTCCTCCCCTGCTAATTATAAATCTCTAGATTGCCCCTGTTCCCCTTCCCTTTGACAGCCCCCTCCGATTACAGCCCACTACCACACCTCTCTGGCATCTCCCCACCCACCAACCCAGGCAGCACCCCCTCTGCATAACTCCCAACGATTGCAGCTGCCATGGAAAGCAAGAAAAAGCACATTGGTTACAGCACAGTAATCCCAATCCCCATTCTCTCTTGTGCCCGTGCTGTCTTCCAAAGTGGCTTTTTCCTCAAATCCCTTTTACCTTCTCTACAAGACTTCTGCCCATTTCTTCCCTGCCTCTAGTTGATGAGATCAATAAACAGAGCTCTATGGTGAAGGCAAAAGCCCTGAGGTCGCTGCATCAGGTGGCCAGAAAAACTAGAATTTTGAAGTGGGTCTCACAAGCTAGGAAGCTTTCTTTTAGCCACTTCTCCATTATTGAAAGCAATTTCAATTGAGAGTTGGGAACCATTATTCTCTTTGAATTTTTCCTTCCAACTCAAGTGGGTTGGAGGGAAAATCTGATTACGGATGCACTAGAAGTGTATGCCCTCTAAGTGATGCTCTAAAATTCAAAGAAAAATCTTAAACAAAGGAAACCTGCTACCTTTACCCATTATATGTGGCGTCTATTACTTCTAATGAACAACTCTGCATTCAGACAAGGGACCAAACATCAGGGGACCAACAAAAGTTTTAATGGAATCCAGACACCTTTTTAATTTCCTTGTGCCCTTCTACTTCACATTTAGATATGGTTTATTGCCACTTGCTGCATTTTGTATTGTATGTCTAAGAAGGTAGGAAAACCATAGTTTTGTCGGCAATGGGAAGGGAGATTGAGAGAGAATGATATAATGAGGAGTTCAAATCATATTATGTTGCTCTTTGATTCATAGAGTCTATGACATCTCTTCCATTTCCTTCTCTAGTTCTCTATTTTTTTCCTGTTCGTTTTCCCGTCGCTAGATTATAACAAATCGGTATTTTAATGAAGGCTGCATGAAAGATTGCACACTTGGGTTCAACAAAATTTGTGTGAAGATTTGAATGATTTTGCAAATAATGTATCTTCTTGATCATGAGCAGTTTGATGATTTGAAAGCCATGCAAGTGTGCATGAGAGAGAGAGAGAGAGAGAGAGAGAGAGAGAGCTGCAATCACTGTCCTTTTGCTCGCTTTACATGGCAGGTCTAATGGTTGACAAGGTCATTTGCAGTTGCGCAGAAGCGGTGGGGGTTGCAAAGGGGAACCCCAAGGGGGTAGCCGAGTTGGCAAGGGACCTTCACCTCAGGAAGCGTGTAGTTCTGAGTTCAACTCCTCTTACCTCCTTGGGGCCACTCACACGGGGGTGTTTAGTGCTCTTCACTGCTTTCAGTGAAAATTGAATGGTTCTCATTCAGCCTCAGTATGACCCGGTCCATGCGGTTGTGGGGTCAGTATGGACCCACGGGACTAGTCAGGCCGAAGGCCTGAATACCCATTGTTAGCATAAGAAAAAAAAAGGGGGTTGCAGAGGTCACAACAGAGGGGAACCAGGAGTGAGAGGTGGTGGGGGGGTTGGAGGATGGGGGAGATGCCGGAGAGAGGTGGTGCGAGGGGAGGGGGATAGGGGTAATTTAGGAATTTAAAAGTAATAAGGGAGAAAGAGAGATCTAAGTTACTTTTTTAAGGTAATCAGGGAAAAAAAATCTAGGGAGTCTGAGAAAATATAGGGTAAGTACCAAGGGAGTGAGAGAATTTCCCTTTTAAAAAAAATAATAGTAATAATAAGGCAGTGAAATTATCTCTTTGAATGATAGTATAGGAAATATCAATCGGTTTTGACATTAGATTTGGTTGGAGCGTTAACTTAAGGCAGTGAACCCCCATTACTGAGAAGTTGCATGATGAGGAAAACATTTCGTGTCACCAAGTTTCATTACTTCTTCGGTTCTTCCTCACTGAACAAGATCAAGATTAGGATTGATTGTAAAGCTCCTTTGTCCTCATCAGATCCATCAAAGGTGTAGACATCAATTTCAAAGTTCCTATGGGCTCTGACGAGACTTATATATCTTATGGGGTTGGGGCTAGGAGATGAATTATGAATATTAAAGAGAAGTATTTGGATTTTTGTCCTTTTGGGGGGTGGGGGGGGGTTGTGTGGAGTGAATAAATAATTCATTACCAAAAAATGGAAAAACAGGGACTCTCCAAAGAAAAGCGGAAACGATATAATACAGAAAAAAGAAAACCAATGAAGCCTTTAAAGAGGCTCAAGCAACCCATAATAGTTTCAATCGACAAGAGGTTTGCCTTGGAAAAAATCATAAGGTCATCAACAAAGGCCAAATGAGAGATTCTGATAGATTTACATTTGGCAAAGGGAAGATGAGACGCTGGTCCATTTTTGGATTGGAGACTTCTACAACGAATTTGAGGGCTCAAGAGAAGATGTAGGGGGAAAAAGGGAAGCCTTGGCGAATAACAACTGAGGGGGCTAAGTAGCTAGCAGGACTAACCATTGATAATAATGGAGAAGTGTACTAAGGAAATGCAGTGATGGATCCAATTTATGAAGGGGCAAACTCATCTCAAACAAGATGTTAGAAATGAAGTCCCACCTTAAGGAGTCAAAGACTTTATGAATGTCAATCTTCAAAAGGATAGTAGGGGCAAGGATTAAAGTATCGGTATCGGTCATCGTATCGGTCAACCAAAATTAAGATACGTATCAGAAGGTATCGTATCGCATTGGAGATACGCTAAGATACGCATATAAATGAATAGGAAACATTTTTTTATACATTTTTGGATAAAAAATTTGTTAAAAAAGCTATTGATAATATGTATAATGCATAAACATAAATTGAGGGTATCGCACTAAGAATTCAAGGTTTGTAGTTGTCCCATAAATGTAAAATCCTTGTTCCCAACCTTGATTTCCACTTTAGTAAGAGAAATATGGCTGGTAGCAACATTGGAACAAAAACCCCTCAAAAAATCGTGTTTTTTTTTGAAAAATGACCCAACTTGGCCATTATATGATTTTAGCGCACTGTATCGGTATGTATCATACCGTATCGGTATGTATCGACCGATACATCCCGATACACACCGATACGTACCGAAACGTACAATTCACTCAATTTTATTTTTTCCATAGAGTATCGGTACGTATCGTAGAGTATCGTATCGGTGGTGTACCAGTGTGTATCGATACGAAAGGGTTTTAAAAATTCTATATATCGTGTCGATAAGGGCCGATATGGATACGTATCGGCAAGTGCCGATACAGAACGATACGTACCGATACTTAAAACCCTATGATGCCGATACGGCTGCCCTTACTTGGTTGGACTAGCATGACCTGCTTTGGAAGCCAAGAGCCAAGAAGTACCGGTCCAGCCCAAGGTTTTGGTCCAACAAGGGTTGAAAATAAAATTAGTAGTTTACTTAGTATTTTATTTCATGCTTTTATTTTCCAGACTTGAACGTAGGAGTATGATTTATTTCCTTGCTTTGGCTTCCTTTTTATAGTTGTTTCCTAGTTTAGGCTAGTTTCCATTTCAGTTAAGTTTCTAATTTCATGTTCCTATTTTCCTATATATTGGCTGTAATCGATTGAAGATTTGAAGAGTGATTTGATTATTGAATGAAGATGTTGAGTTTGTGCACCAGTGAAGTGTGTGATTCCCCTCCTTCCCCTTCCTACTCTGATTTTTCCTTTCTTCCCTAAAGGTTCTCCATCAACTTGGTATCAGAGCCGAAGGATCTCCATCCCCTTTCTTCCTTTCATCTCTCTTTTCTCCATTCCCATTCTCTGTTCTGTTCCTACAGAGACTGAGAACCAAAAAAAAAATCGATTCTGTCCTACAGAATCGACCCCTTTGTTTTCACCGCCCCTCCCCCTCTTCCTTCTAACTTCCGTGGTCTAGTCCCTTTTCTAGGGTCCGACAGCAGCAAAAAAAAAAAAAGAAGTCGACGAAGAAGAAGGAAAGTCGAGAAGAGAGAGAGATAGAAGCCAGAAGAAGAACAGAAGAAAGAATACAGAAGAAGAACAGAAGAAAAGGAGCAGAGAAGAAAAGAAGAAGAAGTAGAAGAGAAGAGACGAGAAGAGAGAAGCTGAAAATAAAAAAAGAGAGAAGACGAGAAGAAGACGGAACAGAATCATAAGATGAAGCAAGGAGAGGTAGAACCGTACCTGGTTTCTGGTTCGAAACCCTTCCTTGATCGACGACCTTCTGTTGCATCTCATCTCCAAGTCGATCTCCCTAGAACTCCATCACAGTTCACGCCTCCTCCAAAAGTTCCGTTGCTGCTTCGATCGTCTATCGCCATAGAAACCTGCTGATAACCATCGTTGTTGGTTTCATCTCCAAGGAGAGAGCACCATTGGAGGTTTACGGTGAAACCCTCAACCCACAATTTCCATTTTATTCCTTTTTTTTCCTTATTATTTGTCTATTTCCTAGAATACCCCTCCCTTTCTCCATTATTCCCATTTTTGTCCCATATTTTTTATTTCCAATTAAACCCCTGCCCCACACGTGACGTGACACACCCTTTTGTGGTTTAATTTGAACTTCCAAAAAAAAAAAATTTACCATTTTACCAGAAAAAAAGTTATTTACTATTTTGCCCCTGCCCTTTAAGCCTCTAGTTATTTACTATTCTACCATATATTCTTGAGTGTTATTTTGTTAATCATCACCATGATAGCCAATAATGAAGTTGTTCAACAGCTAAATTCTTATAAAGGAGAAACTGATACAAAATTTAATGCTCTCACTAACATGGTCACGTCCCTAAAAACAATGGTAGAATCAATGCAAGTTTCCATGGGATCCATGCAAGTTTCTATTGATCGTTTGGTGGCAGCGGATAAAGGAAAGAGTCACATTCACTCTAGGGATTCTTCCAACACCACTCCACAGGATCCGTCAGTAACACCACCACCACCACCTCCACCACCATATGGCACTGGTAGACATGATGATGGAGCAGAAAGAACAGCAAAATTGGATGTCCTTGATTTTTATGGAGACAATAATCCAAAATTGTACCTTGACTGGATTCGCAGTTTAGATACATTCTTCAGATAGTACGGGTTGACTGAGGCTCGAAAGATCCTATTTGCATAAGCCAAACTAAAAGGCACGGCCTGAGTCTGGTGGATCAAGCAACAACAACAGAACCGAACCCGAGGCATTGGTTTGGTCACTACTTGGGCTGAAATGTATGAAATCATGAATCGGCGATTTTTGCCTTCTGATTACAAGCAACGCATGCATCTCAGGTTTGCACAGTTGAAACAAGAGAATTTGACCGTTGAAAAGTATGTTGCTAGATTTTATTATTTGGCCACTCGTTCTGACTTTGAGTGGGATGAAGAAGTATTAGTGGCTCAATTTCGCAATGGTTTGCAACCTCAACTTAGTGCTACCCTTGCATCTAGTCGACTACCTACCATGGAAGACGCCGTACAGGTAGCATATCAGGTTGAGGAAAGTCTGAAACGCCCATACAACCGGAGAAATTTTGCAGATACTTTTTCTCGAGGTACTAGTTCCGTTTTGCAATAGTCTCCTACTCAAGAGAGGTCATCTAGCAAACCATAGGCTAGTGCTACATCTATGGCCTCTTCACGACCTAGTCGGCCGTATTCTCCACCTCGACATGTTTCTGAAATGTCATCTTCACGGCCTACTCGCCCATACTAAACCCCTCGGCGTGGTTCAGATAAACCTTCTGATTCTTCAAAATTTACAGTTCGGTGCTACTCATGCCATGGATTTGGACATATCAGTGCTCAATGTCCCAGCCGTTTGGTTGCTTTTATTGATAAGGATTCTCCCATACCATATATTCCCGAAGAGCAACTTGGTTCTAACACAGTTGATTTAAGAGAAGAGCGTGCAACAGGTGAAGTCAATGACACTCTCAGTGACGAAGACCAACATCCTTTTTATGTCATTCATCATGTGTTGACCACTCAAAAGGCCACTGACAATGAAGATTGGCGCTGCAGTAGTATTTTTCAGACTCGTGTGAAGTGCAATGACCAGTTGCTAACCTTGGTCATTGATGGAGGCAGTTGCACTAATGTTGTCTCTGAAGACGCTGTTCGTAAGCTGGGATTGAATACAGAACCACATCCTAATCCTTACAAGGTTGCTTGGGTGAATAACACTAATCTCAAAATCACAGATAAGTGCTTGGTCACATATTCTATTGGTGGATTTAAGGATACAGTCCAATGTGATGTCCTCCCACTGAAGGTGTGCCATATGCTTCTTGGTCGACCTTGGTTGTTTGATAAGAAAGTACAGCATTGTGGCTATGCCAATACCTATGCCTTCAAGCATGCCAACAAGACTATGAAGTTTCATCCTGCCAAAGATCTCCCTGAAATTAAGCTCAAGAAGATGGTGGGATCGTTCTTCATTCAGCGTATTCCTTCAGACGGTCTCCTCGGTCCTTTCCCTAACTCGACGGAGTCAAGTTCTTTTCAGAGGAGGAGAGTTGATGCAGATACGGCTGCCCTTACTTGGTTGGACCAGCATGACCGGCTTTGGAAGCCAAGAGCCAAGAACCGGTCCAGCCCAGGGTTTTGGTCCAACAAGGGTTGGAAATAAAATTAGTTGTTTACTTAGTATTTTATTTCATGCTTTTATTTTCCAGACTTGAACGTAGGAGTAGGATTTATTTCCTTGCTGTGGCTTCCTTTTTATAGTTGTTTCCTAGTTTAGGCTAGTTTCCATTTCAGTTAAGTTTCTAATTTCATGTTCCTATTTTCCTATATATTGGCTATAATCGATTGAAGATTTGAAGAGTGATTTGATTATTGAATGAAGAGTTGTGCACCAGTGAAGTGTGTGATTCCCCTCCTTCCCCTTCCTACTCTGATTTTCCCTTTCTTCCCTAAAGGTTCTCCATCACCCAAAGTAGGGGGTGGTTCTGTCTATCTTTTTTTCGGTTGAATGTGGTTCTGTATCAAATTATCTAAAAATTTAATTACATAGAAGGAACACAACGGAGATACTTCTTCCAGGGATGGAAGTAGATTGATTATCACTCACAAGAGAATCAACCACCAAATTGAGCCTGTTGGCAAGGACTTTAGCAATTAATTTGTAGATCAAATAGCAAAAAGGCCTGAAATCACTGATAAAGGAAGAACCTTGTTTCTTTGGAAAAAAAAAAATGTTGAGCCAATCTCTTCTTCAGTGGGGATCATAGTTTTTAAGGCGCTCGTAAGGCGACGCCTTACCAGCGCCTAGGCGCTGGTGCGGTCCAATAGGGGTAAGGCAATCAGCCGACTCAGGGGTAGTGTAAAAGGCGGCCGCCTTTTACACTAAGTCGCTGAAAGGCGTCGAAGGCGACGCCTTACAGCGCCTTGATGTGCAAGGCGGTCGCCTTATGTGCTGGCTATTTAAAAATTTAAAATTAAAATTGTTTTTCTAAAGATTCCAAATTACATATTATTATTGGGACGTGTATAAAATCTGATGCACATGTGATGCATTGGATCAAAAATCATATAAAAACTAAAAACCCTTACCATAAAAAAAAAGAAAAAAAGAAAACCTAATCAAAAGTTCAAAACCGTGTGCCTCTCTCATTCTCTCTCTCTCTCTCATTCTCTCTGAGTCATTTGCCTCCAAAACTCAAAACCCCAAGCCCCAACGTCCGACGAGGCGACGATCATCCTCCGGCGACTTCTCTTCTCCTCCGACAGACTTCGACGACATCCGGCGACAACCGGCGGCATCTCCATCTTCTTCGACAGCCTTCGAAGCCTTCGGCGAGCCTTAGACAGACTTCGACAGCCATCGGCGGCATCTCCTTCTCCTTCGACGGCCTTCGACAACCTTCGGCGAGCCTTCGATAGCCTTCGGTGACATCCGGCGAGCCTTCGACAGCCTTCGGTGACATCCAGCGAGCCTTCGACAGCCTTCGGTGACATCTCCTTCGCCGGCAGCATCTCCTTCGACAAACTTCACTTCGACAACACTTTGTAAGTTAATTTTTTTTTTTCTCTCTTTTCTTCTTTCTTCTCCCTGCTTGTTCCTTCTGCGTATGATTTTTTTTTTCTTTCTGTGACTGTGTTGGCTGCTGTTGTAACTTTGTAAGTGAAATGTTTTTTTTTTTTTTTTTTTTTT